>NC_083628.1:24432543-24653912 GCF_963584025.1 Labrus mixtus
TGTCTGGCTCTTTTGTTTGTATCTGATTTCTAATGGAGTCTGTCAATAAAGATGATGATGACGTATATTTTGTTTCAAATGATTGATTTCCTATAAAAGTAGTTTACGTGCACACCACATACTATCTAAATACCCTTTATCCTTTACATACACACATTGTGGCTCAGTTGGTAGAGTCGTCATCTCTCAACTGGAAGGTCGAGGGTTTGATCCCCAGCTCCTGCAACAACATGTCCGATGTGTCAAGACACTTAACCCTGAATAGTTCCTGCTGATCATCGGCAGCAATCGAATGCAAATGAAATTAATTGGATTAGTTATTTCTGATGGTCTCACTACACCCTGCCATCTGTGTGAATGTGTAGGTGTGACCTGCAGTGTAAAAGCTATTTCAGTAATCAGAAGACTAGAAAAGCTCAAGTCCATTTACCATTAACCATCAAATCAACCTATATACCTACAATACTTGTTAAAACCAAATTGTATTTGAGAGTAAATTTGGTACCTAAAAACAGTATTTTTGCCCTGTGAAGGCAAACTTAATTGACAGTGAAATTGTCCAGCAAAATTATTTCTTCACATCATGAACACATCATTTGTATCATGCAGGAGGGAATGGAACAGAACTGGTAAATGAAGGCAGTTGCATGGCAAACCCCATTTCCCAAATCCAACTTTCCCCTGGATTTTTACACCTGCTCCTTTTTATTAGATTCTAGCCTCTTTTAATATTCAAAATAAACACTAATATATTCAGGCTGAAACATCTTTTTTAATATCAGAACCAAAAATAAAACTCCCTATCCAGTTTAACACATAGCCCACGGCTGTGTTGCAGAGAGAGAAAAGATACCAGATTTTTGGAAAAATTAGAAAAAATAAAAAAATAGCTAATAATAATAGTAATTGTGTGTGAGATGTTGTTGCTATATGTGTACCATCATATTTCTCCTACCAGGAAGTAGCTTTTGTGATGTATGACTGTGATTTCAAAGGTGTACATTGTATGAAATCCCACCAGTGATTGATTTTCCCCCTTGCACAAGGGGAAAGCAGAGGGAAGATTATCGGTTTGTTTTCCCTTCTCCCTCTCTGTCTCGCGGGTTATTTTCATGTTGTAAATGGAGGTATCGATTCACACTCTACTCTGTTTGTCCTCAGCCTAGTTCATCATCTGAGGAGAAAACATGAACAGACACTTGCTCAAGTTTCACTTCATACAAATTGAGGAATGTGATCAATGGCTCCAACATCACGTGATGTTCCCTGGGGGATATTTATTACATTATGATTGGATTGGAATTCAAGAATCATGATTTGCCTTTTTCAAAGGTAATGATTCCCCCATATTCCTCCTCCACCACCAGTATTTTGTATTTTTTGTGTTTCATTCAGGTTCTAGTGGCTTTGAAATTGTTTGGTTTCTCTTTTTTATATCAGCTTTCATATTGAGCTGTTAGGCATACACAAACATGTTGGTGTCTCACTGAAACGCTGACAAAAATGTGTATTCATCATACACAGATTCAGTTATACATTACACATGAAGCAAGGAAGTACGCAAATACATTTACAGATCAAAAAGAGGCAATCATGGAATTGATCAGCTATCATTTACACAACAACTTTTCTGGGGCCTTGGAGGTTGGCCATATTGTAAAGTGTGCCTTGTCATTGTTTACAGTCTGACTAGCAACTAGAGAGGCAAGACTGGAGTTGAGAAACAACATCAACAATGTCATCTAGAGGGAATTCTTAGCTGCATTTGCAAGCAGATATCTATTTATAGACTTGAATTCAGTCATCAGATGATGACGTCCAGGTACTGGAGTTACATTTCGCAGATGCATTACGCCCATTTTCTTCCTGAATACAGCCAATGGAGCCTTGAAACACTTGTACAATGCTGCTTGGAAAACAAACAGAAAACAGAACACATTTACGATACCAAAATAAAGTCACATGCCTACAGATTACACATTTGTATGCATAATCAGTAAATACAGGTTAACTAAAAGGTGAAGTGGCAAAATTTCTTGACAATTCATAATTGGATGGAGCAGCATATTCAGCAGTTTATGCAAGATGGGAAGGAGGTGGTGAGGATGTTGGTGTTTATTTACATTGGAAACTTTTGAATGAAAAATACGGATTTAAGCAGTTTTAGGAAACATAGCATTTTACCGAACCTAGCATGCCTCAGCCGACTATGTGCACATATACAGAATACACCTCACCTTGTTTTTCTAACACTAATATGTGTCCCTATATAGCCTGACTACAAACCCGATAATGATGAGAAAAGTCCATCCTTTCCATCTTTTGCCTGCTCCACTTTTCAGAAGATGTGTGCTCAAACAGGCAGTTTGGAGATTTTTCCCTTTATGACATCACAAAACACCTCACTCTGGTGGCTACAGACACAGAAACAGCCTGTTCTGATAAGGGTTGAAATAGAGGGGTTTGTAGGCATGATTAAATACAGGATCAGAGTGGATTTAGAACAAGAAACTTCACAGTTCTTGAGGAGCTCTGAGACTTATTTACACTGGTTGAAAAGGAGGACAATATGTGACCTTTAAATACAGATGCAAGTAGCAGATCTTGCAAGGTCAACTGGGGACGCACTAAAGTTTTTTAAAAAAATCAACGTGATTTGAATCAGTCAGCAAGCCATCCACATCTCCAAGGATAGAATACCAGCTGGACAAAGCACGCAACCGACCAAAAACCCAGTCTCACAGGACTCTTAAGTCCACTGCATGCCTATTTTGGGATTTTCTTTTAACAGGTTCATGTCATTGCACGTATGTAATCCTTTTCTCTATGATTAAATGTCACACAAAAAAAATTGCAATTGAACACTGAAAAAGGGCAGTGTCAGTTGTCTTCTTTACTGAAGGTTAGACTGCACCTATTCCAAAAACTCTCTTTTATTACACTCTGTCTTGTTTTTTTGTTTCCACTGTGCTTTATCCTTCACTACTTCCTTTTCTTCTGTTCTACCGACCCTTAGCAAGATCATTCTATCCAGTATGACTGTTGTCCTTTCTTTGATCCTTTCATCTGTTGCACATCCATTTCATGCTTGTGCCATGTCTATGCTCTACTAGGTATGCTCTTTGTATGAGTGGCAAACAGTGGTGCTAGCACTGACTGACAATTCTAACTGTCATCATGGTAGCATGCCTAGAACCTTTAAATTAACTTGGGAAAAATTACATCAGTGGTATTAGCTCCAGTCATAAGACAGATGGACATGGTTGATTAAAAAATTTCAATGAAATACTGAAGTCGTGTTCTTGTCCATGCTCACATTCAGAACCTTCTTCAGAACCTCTCTCTCTTTTGTTTCTGACTCTATCCACTGTCCTGTCTCTAAAATAAAAATGGCACGAAAAGCACCCAAAAAAATCAACCTTTAAAAATCAACTAAGACTTTCAATTTAAATTTGTTTATTATTGTTACGACAAAATGGATACAGCCAAAAAAGACAATTAATACATATAATGACTTACAAGATCCTTAATTTTTAAATGAAATAAGGATATTCATATAAAAGACTATTAGGGACGCCAGAGATTTTCAGAAATCAGTATTCTGACTAGTTTAGTTTAACCTTTTTTTTTAATTCTGAGATTAAATTTTATTTTTAAATCTAAATCTTGAGAATTCTTACCTTTTTCTCGGAACTCAAATTTTAATCTTAGAATTATGAAAAAAAAGAAAGTCAGAACTAAACTAGCTTTAAAATAGCTTTTGCCATTTTCCGTACAGTCATAAAGAAGTTTTATCTTGAATTTTTGATGTATACCATTGTAATGTGCAAGGCATTGATGAAATTTTGCAAGAGAGGGTTGCTGTTAGAGGTTAATGCTAGATGGGGATCCTTGGCACGGCAAAGTTTTGGAACTCCTTTTCTATACTGCAGGCTCAACAGTGGGCAGTATAAAAGCTCAAGTTCATCTTTTTGGATCAACTTTTCAAATCCTAGCTGACTTTTTCTTGGACTTGAGCTGCATTTCTGTGAGCTTTTGAGGCATGTTTAATGAAGTTACATAACACACAGTAATACAATTAAGTGCTCAGTTTCCTCCGGCAACCATGCTTGTGTGCTTCAATTGAAATAGTGTGAGGAAAAAAAAAACACATCTCAAAGGCACATCAGCTGTCTCCTTGAAGACGTGTTAAAAAAAAGTGTTAAAAATGAGAAAGATGTCCAAAAAGCAGTGAACAATACCAGAGCTGGTATATGAGTCAGGGAGAGCGGTTAGCCAAACAGACTGTAATGTCATGCTTCAGTAACGCTGCTGTGGTCCGAGCAGGCGGCAGAGGGAAAAAAAAAAAAGCAGCTTCTGGTGACATTATTTATTGAACCAATGATGTCTGCAGCGTTTTGGGAAATGCTCACCTCCAGAATGCATTGCACTTTGGCATGCCGCAGAACTTCTACGTTGACCTAGTTGTGTTTTCATCCTGGATTGAGAAAGTCATAAATGAGTTGTATAACTAAATAAAAAAAAACACTCCATATTCTCCAAGGACGTTGAGTTCCCTCCCTGAACCAAGTAATTGCAACATTTTTAGAATATTGATTTGTACAATTAGTTAAAAAAAAACATTTACATCCATCTCTACACTCTTTCATGTGCTGTTAGTCTTCTGGAGGCACCTTAAACCTTCAAAAACTTAAACTGTGGTGTTGTATTTATGCCCAGTAATCTATTTAAAGTAATCTTAAATTCTTACTGATCCGGCGTGCTCACTTCTGCTCTATTGGATTTACTCAGTTAATTTGGGAACCTAAGGGAACTATAAATACACAACCCACTGCTGAACCAAATAAGATTTAGCTTTGCTACCTTTTCCTTCACTTTTATTGTATATTTTACTAATGCACAGCAGAGTGTAATAGGCTTTTTTCGCCCAGGCCATGCATAATCTTTATTACTGCAGCTGCATTTTGATCCAGCGTGGAAACTATTAGCTTTCTAACAGAGGAAGAAAAGGGACATCATTTGCTTCCATTATTTCTTCCATTTATTCTTAAAATATTGACACCCTGGACATGTTTCATGAGTTAAGCAAATACATCTGAGTGACTGAGAAAAAAAAGTCTTGAAGCATTTTTTGCAATGTGGCACACTGGATCAAATTTCATAAAGATGGAATGGATAGATGAATGATTTGAGATAAAACAGCAGATTAATGCTGTTGAAGATGATGTAAAGTTAAGCTAAGATTTTATAGGAAAGTGTAAATGTTAAAACTGTACAAAGTTTCCCCTAAAGGAAAAATATGCTTCGTTTTGATCCAGTAGATGTCGCTGATGAGCACCAGCATGAAACCAAAACAAACTGCAGTTTGGCCATACCGAAGCCTCAACGACACGCCTCCAACCCCCCTCCTCTCGCATTTACACAAAGGGATCAAGCACAAGCGGCAGACAAAATTGTCCTTCGTCCGAGTTGCAATTCTTGTGTTAGCAGGCTAATGTTAGCACACTTTTGGTTAGCTCTTTGCTTCACTTTGCGCATAAATTGACACAGAATGACTCTGATCTAAAAAACACAACATGACATCCAAATAAGTAGCAAGAACATTTTGGTTATGACTAAAACAGCTTTTATACGAGGAGCTGGCCGTCCCGTCCATGTAAACCTGGTGTAAACACGACTCTGACAACTACACAGCCAGCGGGCCTCACGCTCCTCACTCATTGTAGACAGTCATGACATAGGAGACACTTGATATTTACGTATGTGTAAAATGTTGCACATACTTCCTATAATTAAATTAACTAAAAACATTTTGCATTAACATTTTTTTTTTCAATAAGTTACTCAAGACTGGACCTTAAATAAGACATTGCCATATGTTTTCAGATACATATACAGGATGCAGTAAATATATGTTCTTTTCATACTTAAGTCACACTCACATATGCAGTGAACACACCCTCCATCACAGCTGCATTTAACTGATAAGGCACTTAAGGAACAAACCTGATGGCAGCAGAGAGACCAAAGACCAGTAAAATAGATTGACTGTATAAATCCCATGTGGAGCTTTCCATATCTTAATAGACCAGCGGGAGGGCAATGATTTACAACACAACAAGCCAGGGTGGTGGTAGGTTGGTGCGATGTGTGTGAGAGTGTTTGGTTGTGTGTTTGTGTGTTTGGCAAGCTCAGGATTTTCTTGTGCAGGACTTCACATTACTTTTCCCGAGTTAAGAAATACTGCTCCTGCACGGCACACATCTGCTCAGAGCCACAGAAGGGACCCTGTGAGAAACCAAATGAGGCTGTCTGCACTGCCACCGCTCTCCGCCCACTCAACATTTCCAACTTCCAACTGTCCACATACTTTTTTTTTACTTCTACACCCAAACCCATGCAGTCCAAAGCTGAAACTAAAAGAAAATCCAAGTTGAACTGACTGCAGTCGGTGGATCTGCTAAAGGCTGGTTATGGGGGAAAGCTGCAAGCACACAGAGATAGGATGAGTCATTTTGATCAAAAATGTTTAATCTGTTCTCTAATGGTGTTATTGAAAAATGTCCCTAATCTTTGAGGAGATTAAAGGATGAACACGACTTTAAAAAAGAAACATACATATCTGGTGCACTTATTATGTGTTTAAATAGAAGGTTGAAAGGATTACAGCATATGAATGTATGCAAACAGTGAAAGTCAGACATTTGGCTCTCAGAGTTGAGCACATACTGAGAGGTTTTCTTCCTCTTTCCGTCCACTGTATACAACAGGTCAAAGGTTTCACATGTACAGTCTATCCGAGCCAGATAGAATACAGGATGCAAAAGTGCAGGCAACGTTTCGGTAAAGGCCGAGTTGAATACACAGTCCAGGTCAGGTAATCAATCAGCAAGGCAAACAAATCTAAAAAGGGCAAAGGTCAAGAATCAGACAATGGTCGTACATTGGAAGACTCACTCAGAAAGAATGCCAATAAAAAAACAATCAGGGGATAATTTGTTTTATTTGTTTTAATTGTTTATTTGAATCAGGGACAGTGTGCAAAAAAAACATTAGTCTCAAAAGAGAAGAGATGCTTTGTACCAGATTTAGCTAGCTAGCTAATTTCCATCTGTTGTCCCTGGGCAGATGATGGTAACAGCAGGTGAGATGCAGGTGAGCAAAAATAAGACGGGAAAACACAAGGAGCAGGATGTTGAAAACAAAGACATGGGTAAGTACAAAATAAAACAGGAAATGGCAAGAAAACTAAAATAAATGGACAAAGCAAACACATGACGTTAAATAACTTGACCGACCGTGTCAGAGTCAACCATCTCAACATCTACCAAATTAATAGGCATGCAGTATACTTCTGTGCAGATATTCATGGTCCCCAGTGGAAGATTCCTTGCTTACTCCCTTGTGTTTCCAAAAGAGCGACGGTTGTGGGTCTGACTGAACTGCTATTGCTAAACTGTGATGAAATTCGAGACAGACATTGATGCTATCTGTGGGATGAATTGTTATAACATTTCTGGTCAGTTTGACTAACTGTACTATGGCTGTGTTTTATATGGAGTAAAAAAACAAGAAATTTGAACGTGCTGACGTGGTGGACCAAGATTCAGAACATGCCCGACCTTGCTTTGCCCAGGCTTAACATTAGTGTCTTAGCATTGGGATTTTAAGTCAGCATGCTAAGACCACCGTTTAGCTTGAAGTACAGCTTTGTCCAGATACAACCACACAGAACTGTTGTCTGTAGACTTCTATTATTGTTATACAAAGAAGGGAAAAAAATATGTAAAATGTCTTCTAATCTCAAATCAAATATGACAAATTCTGTATACTCTCTGATTATACCTCTGAAGAATATGTGTGTATTTGCCTGAGTCTGACTTTTGTTTACTTTGTGATGAAGGAGCAGAAATCTAGTGAAGCAGCTATTTCCTGTGTTATGTTGTTTGGCTAAGGTAAAGCTTTGGAATTAAGAAATACTTAAAATACCCATGCATATAAAAGCATTTGATGAAGTGGTGTGCTCCTTTTTTTAATCTGGCTCCTGTAGGTTAGCTCCTGGTATAAGCTCGCACTCATGTGGCTGTTACCCAAGAGAATCTGTTCTGATTTTTCTGAGACCTTTGATCTGGGATTACACAGGGGCTGCTGAGGAGAGAACTCAATTGGTTGGCCTGCGAGAGCTGGTGGTGCAGCCTCAGGTGGTCCAGGCCTCTGAATGTAATGCTGCTGCCCGATTTTACTGAGGAGACTGAAAAAAAAAAGGTTGAACTAAGGTTCAGAAGAAAGTATCTGTACTGGCCTAAATGTGTCCTGCTTTAAATCATCAGGAGAAGTCAGGCAGTTTTTCGAACCAACAGATTGTGTAGAACATTTGAGTATTTACAAAGAGGGAAGTTTAAAAACTTGTATCCAAAGCCAGGTTGTTTTGTCTGGTACTCCAAAGGTATGTTCATACCAAGAGCAAAGAAAGTATTTGCCTTGAAGGTACACTCTGGCTTACAACTACAGTCGGAACCTGACAAAGACATTTCTTTTTTGTGGATTCATAGCAGGCCTGTCCACAAATAGGACGAGTAAACCACTTTTGAAATGCTTTTTCAAAAGTACAAGTTGTATCAGTTTTGATGCATCCCAGGAAGTCTGGAAAATCATGCTATGGCAACATACCAAAAGAAAGGTCCCTTACAGAATGTCCCAGAAAATACACAATATTACACCTTGCACCTTGGACCTTCCTTGCTTTCAAATGTTGTTGTGCAAAAGTTTAATATGCTTTTGGCCAGAACTCATGGTGTTGAAAGTCTGTACACTGAGAACAATCCCATCCCCACATGGATTGTATTATTACTGATAGATATTACTCAACATCACAATATTTAACACTTATTTTTTTTAAGTTATTTTTTTGGCCCTGTTGCCTTCATTAGATAGGACAGCTGAAGAGAGACAGGAAATGTTGGGAGGAGAGAGTAGGGGATGACATGCAGCAAAAGGCCGAGGTCGATATGGACCCACAGCGGCTGAGACCAGGACTATAGTCTCTGTACATTGGGCACGCAACAAAAGCGCTAGGCTATTGGTGTTCCCAATATTCAGCATTTTACCAATGTGTTCTTTATGTTTTGATTTGCTGATTGTTTTGACGATTATTTTAAATCAAATCAGTGCCATTCTCTTTTTGATAGATTACGGGGTATTCATCCATGGACAGCCACATAAATAAGAGCACAGACAATCATTCTGGGAAAAAACCTTGCAACATATGTAGCAACCATTCCTTCACAGCCTCGGGCTTGACAACTCACAGTATTTCAGGTGGATGTCATCTCGCCTCAAAC
The DNA here is from genome assembly GCF_963584025.1 of Labrus mixtus. Classification (NCBI taxonomy): domain Eukaryota; kingdom Metazoa; phylum Chordata; class Actinopteri; order Labriformes; family Labridae; genus Labrus; species Labrus mixtus. The sequence goes on from NC_083628.1 coordinate 24,441,885, forward strand.
CAAAGGCGTTATACAAAAAAATTGCACAATAAGTGTGTCAGGCAGTTTGCCTCGGGTCTTACTCTGAGAGGTGAGATCCCTTCTGGGATCACCTTACATCATTGCACTCACCATCCTCACTGCACTGACTCTTTAGAGGAAAATCTTTGGACTGTAAATACAGTCATAGATTTTTAATCTGAGATAAATCTTTGTAATATTCTTTAAATTAGCCTGAAATGAAGTTTCAGTGGATTTCCTTTACCTAAGTGTTTCTTTCCTCTTCCTTTTCCTCTCTTTTTTTTCGCCATCAAAAAGCTTTGAATCAATTTCATGCCCTACAAATGCTGTTTACCCTCTTGGGTGTGAAACATCTGCTGCTCGCTCCCACTGGCTTCTTGAGCTTTCCTTGCACTCTCTCTCTCTCCCTCTCTCTCGCTCTCTGGCTCTTATTCAGAGACTTTATGGAGGCTTGTCGCAGTTCAGGCCTGGTGTCGAAATGCTTGATTACTCATAATGTGGCCTCAGGAATGGCCAGGTGCAGGCTTTTTATTATTTGTACTCACTGATGACGGACACTGGAATTCGTATACAGTATATTTTGTGCGGCAATTTGCTCTTTGTATTCACTGATTACTCAGTGCTTCTATTCTATTCCTCGGAGTTGGTATTAAAACCACGACTGAAACCTCAAGAGCTTTTCGCAGGCAATAACAATCTCCACCATCTGGAGGAGTCTCTTATGAAAGACTTTTAAAATGTAAGTTGTATTTATGAACATCCAATAAAAGCTATAGGAATTTCTCTCTCTGTCTCTCACTCTGCTTCATTTTCTTCTTGTGGAGATTTGCTTTTCTGGGGGGCTGTCGGATTTGGAGTGATTTTTAAAAAAGCCCGTAATTACTGATGCACCCCGGGGATTCAATACAGTGCAAAACTAACAACTGAATAGCAGCTGCTTATAACAGAGTGAAATCTAACGGGGGGATTTAGGCGTCGAAAGCAGATGGTTTTGATGTCCAGTCGTTTACTTTGACATAGAAAGACTTGTATTATTTGTATCCTAGCTTGGGGATTTGCTGGTAAGAATTTGTGCAGCATAAAGGAATGCGTCATGGAATCCTTATACATCTCTTGCTAGCATATTTTAACAAGATATGCTCTGATTTTTCAAACCACTCTTACAGACTCAGTTTGGCCGTATGAACACAGTATCCAATAGGAGTTGAAAAACATTGAGATGAAGGTCCTGTGTTATGCCTTTTTTGTAGGTGTAGTTTACCTCCATAAATCATGATAGCACATTTGAAGAGAGCTTATTTCCACTGTTTTAGTTCAAGCAACACATTTGACTTTTTCATAGCTGGACGTTTTTTTCGATTCACTTTGTTGCTTGTCCAATATTAGGACCTGCGAATGCTGTTCTTTTTCCGAGGAGAAATGACCTTCTCTGCTCCCAGCAAGTCTCTCCTCTGAGTTTTCTATTACCTCAGCTGGAGATTACAAGGTTTCAAATCCCCTAAAATAAATATTCCTGCAGTTATCACAGCCCCTCCATACAGAGAGTTTGGCAACCAGGTTTGTATGACAGGTTTATATCCAAAGGGTCAAAGTATATAAGTCATATATATATATATATATATATATAAGTCAAGTGATACCTTCCTGTTGTTTTACAATTTTAATAGAACCTCCTACTGCTCAAAGAAGATGCAGATTGTTTTTTGCAGCCATATACTGTACTTGCAAGAGAACCTTATTTATGTTAGCGATGCATTGGTATTGTTTCCATAGCTGAGATCTGCATGCATATACTGTACACTACATGCAATTCAGACCATTATACAAGTACATGTGAACTTTAAGACCCAGGTTAGAATTAGATATACTTAGTCAGCTTCAGCTCTAATTTTATTTGACACACAGTGGTTAGCGCTGTTGCCTAGCAGCGAGGAGGTCTCCGGTTTAAATCCCTGTAGGACAGTAGTCTCTGTGTGGAGTTTGCATGTTCTCTCCATGCAAGCGTGCGTTCTCTCCGGGTACTCATGGCTTCCTCCAACAGTCCAACGAAATGCTTGTTAGGTTAATTGGTGTGAATGTGATTGTGGCTGATTGTCTCTATCTATATGCGAGCCCTGTGATAGTCTGAGGACCTGTTCAGGGTGTTCCCCCGCCTCTCGCTGATGGATAGCTGAGAGCACAGAGTAGAGCAGGTTGTGGCTCAAGTGTACTTTTTAACATCTAGAACAGATTGTTAGCTTCAATTTAATGGAGATATCTGTTTGTAAAGACAAATCACTGTCAGTGGGAACCAGATAGGTCATTAGTGCAGATGACTTTCCGCCTGTTTTTGGCTTTCCACGCATACTTAATTTCCTGTATACAGCAAAGCCTGCTGATACGTGATTGGTTAATACAGCTCAGACTACATATGTACTACAAATGAAAGCCAGGGCACATCACATGCTGAAAAACCACACACCTGTCCAATTTGTCATTTTATGTAGAATCTGTCGATGGCTATGTCCATTCTCTATCAATGTTTTTGCTTCATCCAAACTAAACAATCCTTAATGATTCTGTTGTCACACCATAACACACTTGTGTTTTGTTCCAAAGTGAAGTCAGAAGATCTTTTATTTTGTTGTTAAAGCTCCTGTGATTAACTTTAGGAATGTAATGATTTTTGTGACTCCTGTGGACAAAGCAGGACTTTTTATCTATTTGGTAGTTTTGTCTTGTACTCATCTCGGTTTCTTTCAACAGTCAAACTTCACTCACTGTAGATCCAAAAGCTTTCTGTTTAAGGGTGGGGGTGGAATACTTTTTCGGCAGCATGCGGTTAATCATTTTATCTGACACCTACAGTGGACGGCATTTCAACCAAAAAATGGTTATAATAAATCTTGTCAATAATGTTTTTTTTTGCCTTTTATATAGGTCATAGAGGCACCATTATTAATTTCAGCCCGTTTCATAAATAGTTAAAATCTCCTCCCAGGAGCTTTAAGTAAAAATGTTAGCATTTCTTCATCCTTATTGGCTTTTCCTTGTCAGTGCATATGATGACAAAAGGCAGCTGTGGCTGAGCTGAAAGGTCAGCATGCTATTGCAATCCTGTAGAAACAGACTGGAGACCTTGGCTTGTTTGTTGTATAGAATACATCCTAAGAACGGCCCCTTCCTATCGCTTGTTCAAAGGAGCAATGTAACAAATAATACTGAAAAAAAATGCTGTTGTTGTAGTTTTCCCAGAGGATTAGCCAAGTTAACAATATGATGCTGATTTAAAAACAGACACCATGAACCCCTCTAAATCATTCCTCAGCACACACATTTAATCCCAAAAGATGTATTTGATAAAAAAAAAAAAAGAATGCTCACATAATACTCACTGTAATCCCAATGATCACAGCTGTAGTGTGAAACGCAGGCGATAATGCTCTTATCCAGTAGATTTAGGTCAGACTATATGAGCATTAGCATGTGCCAACATGCTGAAGTGGGTATTCCAAAAGTGACATATTTATCCCATGCATATGATGTTACTGGAAATTCTAATTCCATACATAAGACATTGCACTGGTCTGATAAGAAAATTTATCCTCTGAACATTTATCTTCCCATGTCAAACAGTTTAAAAATATGAGTTTAATCTTACTTTCTTTCTTTTTTTGGACATTTCCCAGAGAAGTATTCTACCCTTTGGTGTTACTAAATACAAAATGGCTCATTATGGATTGCTTACTGTGTTGTGTGCTGTGAGTGTTGTGTTGGTACATCTAAGGTGGGCTGTTTCTGTTAACCCTTTACCTGTGCCATAAACGGGTCACCACTCTAGGGAGGTGATTATTCTCTAGCCTGGTTAATGGTGCCTACTGACAGCACTTAATGAAAATTAATGACCGGCTTTAGGAAGCCATGCGCACAAATAGGGCAGCAAGTGTATTTAGCTTGAAGATCCCATATTCAGAAGCTAAGCACAGTATGAATATCGATGGATAGATAGATGCATAGATAAACAAGGATGAAAGGGGGCGTGAGGACTTTTCAACATCCTATAAACTAATTTGTAGTCCTTGCCAATGTGTCCCTATGCAGAATAAACGTTCAAAAATAAATCAAAAATGCCCAGTGGTAATACTCCAAATTTACTTGATGAAATGAACTCCTGGATGTATTTCTGTCTAATAATAACAAATTTCAGATCCCGGCCAAGCCTCTGATGAACTACCTTGGCAGTATTCTTGCTTCATCATCCTCTCATTGGTCGGCCCAGCTGGCTGCAGACAGAAAGCAGCAGCAGCAGCAGCAGCTAGAAGAGATCAGCTCCAGCTCTAAGCCTGTGAGAATCCCATTAATGAGTATTAATGGATGTCTTGGAATGCCGTGATCCCCACAACACGCATAAGATCTACAGCCTCTTAATCTGACTCCGGGTTTAAAGATTAGGTTTTTACTGGATTTACAGGTGGATACATTTTACTTACTGTGTTTGAGACATTACCTCATTGCCCTCATCATGCAAAGGCAAAACAGCAGATTACAACGAGTGGGACACAGTCTGTCACTTCCTATGACAGATAATAACTGTTGGAATTTCAAAATAAGGATCAGGAATCTTAACATCAAGTGATGGCCTTAATCATTTTGAATTACTAAACTTGCAGATATGGAATTGTTTTGCAATAAAAGTAGGTTTGCTTAATCCCATTCGGATACTAGCTGCATGAAAAGAAGGATTACTGGTCCACCCCTGCCCCTTCAAAAAACTCTCATTATATAGTGATCTGAGGGGTAAACTTAAGGTAAAATGTTCCAAAGACAGCTGCTGTGACTTAAAGAGGGATGCCTTGTGTGGCTATTTTTTTTTTTTTTTTTTTTTTAGCATAACGCAGGAGACACAATTATAAGTTTGCAATTTGATATCAGAAGTTTTGTTCATGTTCCAGTTCCAGTTCAGGTCAGCACATATCTTTAATGTCCCTGGAAGGTCACTTTTATTTACAGCAGTGGGCAGATGAAAAGACATACGAGAGTCAACACAACCTGATGGAATACAAGCAAGAAAGAAAAATGTCATTGTTCATTAAAAATGTCACTGGAATGGTATAGTAGCAATACAAAGAAAGTGCTATAGTGCTGCTTGAAAGTGCAGTAATGGTTTAAACCAATGGTTCTCAACTGGTGGGTCGGGACCTAAAAGTGGGTAACGGAGCCGTTTTCAGTGGGTCTCGAATGTGTTCCCGGAAGAAAAATGCTATCATATGAATGAAAATTTTTCTTTAAATAAATCTGATTGATTATAAAAATATAAGAAATTTGGGTCACAGTTTTTAATGAAGGAGTAGTTGGTGGGTCCTGAGGCTAGACCATTTGAGAACTACTGGTTTTAACAATATTGAGAGCATTAAGTTTTTATCTGTTGCTCTTGGCAGCCTGCCAATTATTTTACGGGCTGTTTTAACAATACTGGAAAGACAGCTTTTGTTGTGCACTGAAAGGTTACCATACCATGAGATTAAACACATGGTTAAAATGGACTCATTAAAAGATGGGTATCATAAAACCATCAGTGTCTTGTCCAAATGAGAAGTATTCATGTTCAATTGATCCCACACAACTGCAACATCCTTGATGTCTAATTGATCGGATTGAACTGAAAACTTGAACTATGAATTGTACTTGCTGTCTTACCTGAGTGTCATACTGCCAGTCAAAAAATAAAAGTACAAAATGGGTGTATTTGAAGGTTGTGTGTCTTTAAAGGTTTCATACCTCCCGAGATTCATCAACAGCTTGATCAGAGTTTGACAAAATTAGGACTCTCAAGTCTGTGTTTGCGCTATTTCTGTACCAAAAATGTGTCAACCACTGTCCCAAGAGGGGCATAGCATTACTTTTTTTTTAAGGTTTGCATTTTCCATTTTCATACACACCTGATTAGATCACTTGAGAAGGAGTGACTCACCTCACAAAAAGGGTTCCTGCATGTTAAAACAATACTCAGAGGAGAGCATTGAGCACTGGGCCGAGACATAATCATCACGGAAAAATCATGTTTATGGTTTTCTTGACTTAATTTTTAGAACATAATTCCTTTAAGCACATGATCCTCACCTTGCTAGAGTATGACTTTTTTGGGGGGAAACAAGTTCACTGCTAACACACCTTCACCTTAAACAGTTGTTGTGTTGCTCTTGTAAATCTAATTGATTTTTTTGTGATTTGCATTTAAACACTGCATAAGTAGTGTAATGGATCTACAAAACATGCATTTGATTAAGCATTCCCCAAAGTTCTCCTGTTCTGCAGAGTCAGAGGAGCCCTGGTGATTGTGCAGAATGAGTGAATATTAACTTAAGGCGCAGACGAAAATCTGTCAAATTGTGTAAGCCAAAAACTCCATTTAATTACAGTGGATCTCTTGCATCAGGGCGTACAGTACATTTGCATGAACAAATACTGTACTTAGAAAGCGTATTGTGTAAAGGTTGTTAGCATGTTTTTTTGCATTAAAATGTGTCAATCATTAATGTGTTCTACAGCCTTCACACATCTGTAACCCTGCAGGTTACAGTATCTTTAAGAGGTAACAGATTCTCTATACTTTGTGTGCTGTTTCACAGAGGCCCAGCCGAGATATTAGTAGTCAATACTTGCACGAGGCATCTGAAACCATCACAATTTATGGGCCTTGTTTCTGCTGATACAGCCCGGCTGTCAAAATCATCAGCGTGTGCACACAAACAGCGGTCCTACTGGAGGCACAGAATTGCATACAGAGCAGACAACACACACACACACACAACACACACACCCCAAGAATGAGAGAGAGGGTTAGAATTGAATCTCTCTGCCTCTATGTCTCTGCCTCTCAGCTTCTCCTTCTCTTTTTCTCTGGCTGTTTATCTTCCCTCGCCTCTCCCACCCCTCAGTACTTCATGCTATTCAGAGATTATCTTGTTTTTCCTCCACTTCCACGGCGGGCAAACCCCATCAAGCTGGGATTTGTGTGGAAAGCTGTCATTCAAAAACCCTCCAGCCGGGTTTTTACAAATAATCTATATGGCATTAAAGGAGAATAAGGAAGATTATTATGTGCATGCTGAATTGCTGCATCAAGGCATAAAAACATATGTTCTAAGAGAAAGCAATTAGTTGATAAAGGGAAACGATGAAATTCAAACAATGGCAGCATGTGAGAACAGGCTTAGCGCCCGTAATCCTGCACAACTATGTCTTTATGAGTGTTGACCTGTAATGAATTTTTTTTTTGCAAAAACATTTGTGCATGCTGTGTCACGATGCAATTCTAAGCAATTTCCCATAGAGCTTCTGTTTTGAGCCAATCTATCCTCTGTGGATCAGTAAGCACACACACAATTCCAGCTTCCACTTTTAGAGTTCAATTATTTCAATTTGCCACACTGGATTTGCCAAAACCCTACAGGAATAGATGAAAGGATTGTGAGGTTTTTCTTTTCTTTTTTTTTAAGCGATCAAGGGGCTGATAAGTCAAAGTGATAAACCCCCACGCTGGTTCCTCTGGTGGCCCGATCTAACATACCTGTTTGTATCAAGCTATACTGTCAATAGCATGCAGTGATTTGATCTCTGCATCGGGTCCCTCTGATAATTACCCTGCGAGAGCATCAATGAGGATTTATTGGTCTTTGCTCCACCATGCACAAAAGAGCCTGCCTTTAATCTTTGTGGGGTGAGAGCCTTCGACTTGTTAGCATTGAGTGAGAAGCTCCTGTCGTTTCTTTATCCTTGACTAATCATTAGTGGAAATTAGCGTGTGCAGGGATGGTGTGTGCATGCGCTGGGAAGACAAATGGGAAAAAGAGAACAGTACTTAGAAAGAGGATGATCACACTTTATAACAAATGAGTCACATATGACGTTGAGATGCCGAGTAAGTAATGAGTGAGTAGGAAAGGGAAGCATTGTGTTACTGCTGAATAGACAATCTCATCAGATTGATCTTAAAAATGTTGATTATTGTGGATCTTTCTGCTCTCTGTGCTTGTGTGTTTGACTCTAGCCACAATAAAAAAACATTTTTTTTTTAAAGCTTTAAGTCAATTTTGCTTCCTTTACCAACATTCTAAATAAATATCATAAGAGTTGCTCATAAGCCAGCAATTACCACTGAGAGTCCTTAACGGCTGAGCTGGCTCATAAAATTATGGCATAAAAGTCATTTTTGAGACTTTGTACTGATACAAGTGGTCGGTTTGTATTTTAGAAAAATATCCTTTCACATGCTTGCAGTACTAAATGTGGCCAGTATGCTAAGAGATTAGAGTGGTCCGCCTGAGCCTGTTCAAAATGACTTGTTTCCGAGTGTTTCCGAGTCTGCCACTTGAGGTCATTTAAATATCATGTGGTAATTGGGGCAAATCAAATCACAGCGAGGTATAATATTCCGTTGAAGTACCTGTTCAAACATTGCTTTTTTAATCCCCACACAGTTGAATTGTCACACCCAGCTCCCCCAATGGGTGTGTTGGTCTTTAATTGACATATTTCATTCAGTGGCATTTGTATGTTTTATGCCTACAGGTGCACAATGTAAGTAGATAAATTATATAAGCTCTTCAAAGACCGGATGATCTATGAATAAAGACTGAAATCTGCCATGTAAATAACAACGCACTTGCCGTCAGACGCACCTGGTTTTTCAAGGGAATAAAAGCTTACACACTGATTGGTTTGATACATATTTCACCCCAAAACACTCCTATCCTAACTGCACCCAACCAGCACCCTACACCTCACATAGCGCCTAGTTTGTGTGCACCTTTACAAGCAAAATGTAATGGATCGTACCACAATAAACTTTGTGACTCTGACTATGTATCTAGGTATGGCCCCGTGTCTCTAGTATTTGTTGACATACAAACTGACTCAGAAACACTGAAATATCCACTTCAAGTTTTACTACATGTTGCTGCAAAGTCTTCAGCATCAGCATTTCCAAGTAAGTTCCAAATTCCAGTAAAAGTCTGATGAAGTTAGCTGGTTGAAATAGATTTTATTTGTTTATTTGTTGGGATCCCCATTAGCTTTACCCGAGAGCTCAGCTATTCTTCCTGGGGTCCACATTAAAAAAACATTAACATGAATATAGAATGTACATTTGAAAAACATAATTTTACAAAAATAGCTTACACTAATCAATATTTCTCAGAAAATACACTTTTACAATCAATTCTGTCAACCATTATAATATCAAGAATACACAAGAAAGGTATTTAAATAAGGTTAAAATAAGCACAAAAATAAATAAATAAAATAAAACGCACACACAAAACTGTTAATTTCTTAGAGATATGACGCCCCAAGATTTTTCTTTGTTTGCTTTTTAAAAATAGATTAGCGAGTAGCGTTAAGCCTCTAAAAAGTCAAATACAGTATGTCCCTCAGGGGTTGGTGGATTCCAAAATTAAGCTAGTTTTCGTCTTAGACTTTTTTTAATATTAAAACTTCAGAGATGATGTGTGCAGATTGTGTTGAATTATTCCATTAAATAGATCTAACAATTGCAGGTTTGAGTAAAAGGTTGGAGAATCCTCTAAGGGATGAGTATGAGTCAATAAAGTGTCCTCTAAATAATGTTAAACTGTTTGTGTGTGCACATCTGTGTTCTGTATTCCCACACCGTCCAAATCTAGGTCACAGAAGCCAGTGTGTTGTGCCCTTGGCCTCAGAATATGAACTCAGAGGTCCAAGGAAGGTGACTCCCACAGTGTGTAATTAAACAGCAAACTGCCTCACTAAACATGGACACTGCCCTACTGAGCGCCTCCCCTCCCTGGCATCTGTGCCCGACACCAGGTTGGCCTCCTTCGCCCATTTTTCACAGCACTCCTCACACTGACAAAAAGCAGTCAACACACACAGAACGAGGGGGAAAGAAGCCGCACCACCTGAAGGGTCAGGAACTTTGGAAAAACACAAAGGAAAGTCTGTTTCACCTGAAGTAAGAGATCTCAAAGTGCCTCATTATAGTGTGCCTGGCACAACACTGAGGTATACAGTTAATAGATAGCAGCAAAGAGCGCACTTTGAAGATGAGGTTTATGTGTTCTTTGGAGGAAAATGTCAGGAAATGTCAGACAACAGCAGTGAAAAGGGGAAGTGATATGCTCTCAGTCGTCTTAGTTCCTTTATCTTACATTATCTAAGCTAAATGCCAAGTTATGTTTGGTATTGAGATATCAGGGTGAAAATACCCTCATTGCATTTTTTTTTTAAACCACTTATTATTTCTTCATATTTTGTTTCCCATATTGAAGGTCCCAGGAAGCCGATTTTGTCCGTCTGTATTTTTCCTGCGGAGCTGACCTTGCTATGAGCATGAAAACAATTTAATAAGCAATTAAGTTCAAGGTCTCCTTTTTTTTTAACTATTTTAATCGACACAAAAATAATCAAAGGTGCTGCTCATGTCACGTGTTACCACGCTCTGTGCACATTTGAACCCAACAAAAAGGCCATACCATGCAACGCCCAAATCAAAACGCTCACTCACCGAGCTACAAGTAATGAAACCTTATATTTGTGTGGCTTTGAAAATGATTCTGTGCATTGGTGTTTAACCACGGTCACCCGTATGAAATAGCCGGAGACCATCTGCGATTTATGATTCGCTCCCAGCCTCTGGCAAGCCAGGCTGAATAATTTACATTGTGCTGAGGTCTACGTGCCCAGAATGTCTAATGCCAAAAATAGAGGAATGAGGGGAAGAGGGGGGGACCGAGTCAGACGAGCAAAAAAAAAAACGTTAGGATGTACCACAAAGTGGGTGTGTCGAGGGGAAGGGAGCATGCTGAGTAATTGGCCAAAACATGCTGAGTCACATGGAAATGCTCGACTGCGCCTTGCTAATCTGTGCACCTCCAATGTGACACCATGACACTATAAACACTATGTGCAAGGAATCGCTTCCCCTTCCTCTCAGTACTAGAAAGAGATCCTCACACTGAGTCTGTGATCTACAAGTCAACAATAAGGTGGGGGGTAAGGATGAGAGGCTGGACCCCCCCCCCCCCCCTTCAATCGTCACATACTATTCATTCAGCTCAGATGGAAGTCAGACTTGGGAAACATCAAACACATGATACGTAAGCTGTAGAGTAGAAAGTGTAGATGAGAGACGGGTAAAGAAAAGCTGTGTTCTGGATTTCAGACGATATCTATAGAGGTGTGTATTCATTTCTGTTTTTCTCCTCTTACACATCCTGGATATAACCTTCGATGACTCTGACTCTCTCACAGGTGAATGCACTTTAACAAAGAGGCAGCCCCACAGCTCCCAGACCTCCCCAAAGACCCCTGAAAACTGCATGATATGGAGAAACATAAAAAAAAAAAACACACACCAATGTGCTTGTTTTTGCATGGATTCATCATAGGCTCATTTAGCAAAGGTCGTAAGTTAAAGAGTCATTAGCATTGCCAGAATATAGGAAATAATGAGATACAATATGATAATGGCTCAATGATATTGCCTCCACTGAAATACTATTCGTCACCAGCAACATTAAACGTGTCCTTGAGGATGCTTTTCTCGTGTCTTTGAACACAAAAAGTAAGCAGCCAAACAGCGATTGCATTCAGTGATAATCTTCAACTTGTGCCAATCAGCCAGCCTAATCACATTGGGGATTTAATGAAAGTGGAGGACCACAGGCAGCACAAAGTTAAACTGAAGCAGATAAGAAACTCCAGTGGCCTGTAATTGGACCCCATTGATCTGCTGGGTTTATAGATACTTATCATGGTACATTATGTAAATTCCAATCGCCCCGCAAAGAGCAGACATTCCTAGTGTCTTTACTTTTTGACCCCGCATGGATGTGCAAGGTTCTCTGTGTTAAATAGTGATGATGAGCTACACAATGTCAGATTGTATTTGTTTGTTTTTGTTGCCAGTCAACATGATGGCCATCGCAGCTATGGATGGAATCTAAACTCCATTTATTTTAAGGATTTGTACTTCAGAACAAGTCACACATTAATACAAATATAAGGTCTCTCAATCATCTCTTAAGACCCACTAGACAATTTTTTGGGGGCACTTTATAGCCTTTATTGGATTGAGACAGGAAATGTTGGGTGGAGAGGGTGGGGGGATGACATGACACAGGTGGCTGTGGCTCAGTTGGTAGTTGGGATTATTTACTTCTGATGGATGATACTACATAGCGATCACTACCATCACTGTGTGAATGGGTGTGAATGGGTGGGTGTGACCTGCGGTGTAAAAGCGCTGCGAGTAGTCGGAAGACTAGAAAAGCGCTATATAAGCTCAAGTCCATTTACCATTTACCATTTACCATGCAGCAAAGGGCCGACGTCGAATTTGAACCTACGGTCGCTGCTACAATGACTCTGTACATGGGACACGCAACACAACAGCTAGGCTATCCGGCGCCCCACCAAACTAGACATTTTGCATTCCCTCTGCTTTTGATTTCTCACAGTACATTGTTATTTATCATCTTTGGGCTGTAGAATGTTGCCTTAATGCACAGATCAGAACAAAAAAATGAAGAGGCTAAATTGTTGTTCACAGAGTATTTTTTTTAAACATTTATTTGCCTTGAAACATTTTAGAGAAAGAACAACATTTTATTCCTCCGCTTCAATGCATTGTTCTTGCTAAAGCCCTCAAAACTTTGAATGGAGCATTTAAAAGAGCAACAATCAAATCCTTCTGATACCGCCTGTAAAATGACTCACTCTGGTTTCCATATATCCTTTATCCATTTATTGTGTTTCCCCAGCTTAAAAATCTTAAGACTTTTCCTGTATATTATCCCCTGGACTAAACTGGAGACTCTCCTCCTGCCCATGTTCTACCCATGTGAGCTTATGTCCACAGAGACCCCATGGGCAGTGGGCAGATGGTAAGGCACTGCCATACACAGATGCCCACCTCTTATCTCTCACATCTTTGCCAAGACAAAACACATGAAGCAGGAATGAAATCAGAGCGGGGGGGGGGGGGGGGGGGGAGTACACTGATGAAGAAAGGCGCACTCTTACAAGAGGATAAAGTGTGTCCAATCAGCACATTTTCACGTCTTCACTGTTGTCATGTTTGGCACCGAAGCTAAGATTTGAGTGTGGATTTGTGGATATGTGATGTGATCTTCCTTTAAGCGGATTGATTAGCATGTTATCAAAGTGGGCCAAAAAACTAACTTTGTAATACCAGTGTGCTTTCAGCTCTGAGTTACCTCATTTCCAATCATGTTTCTGTTCCCTTTTTTTCAGAAGTCTTGTGTTGATAAGGGAAGCAAGGGGAGTATAATCAAGCTTTAGCCCTTCACAGCTTTTCATTATGATAATTGTAATACCTCCTTCACAGTGTCATCCATTAAAAAATATGCTAAAATAATTAAAAGAGACATATATACTGATACGGCTGAGGAGAATAATGCAAGAATGCAGAATTCATAATCAGTACATACTGCTGAAATATCAGAAATGTGATAAGTTCTACAGTGGGCGTCAGACGAGAGCACTAGCAGGTTCCAATCACCTCTCTTTTTGGTAGAATCGAGTCATAAAATCAAACAAATGATCTTAATGTATTCAAGATATTCACTTCCACATTTACACCAAATCACAAGACATTATTGTGATGGTTTGAATGCACTGACTTCTGCTGTACAGTAAGTGTGGGAGATAACAGGGTGTGGACACATTGGTGAAACATTTACAAAGTCACAGACAGTTGTTACATGAATTCTAAGAAGTAGATGCATATTAAACTTGTAACAACAACATGATTGTAGAATAAAATGAAAAAAGTACTAAGGCACAGACTGAACATCATGAACGCTATGACAAAAAAAACAAAAACATCATAGCCCATCAAATGAAAAGACAAACTATATGTGTTTCAAACACTTCATCGACTCAAAAAACAGATTGCAGGTAAACACAGTGTAATGCCCCAGATGTGTTATGGAAAGCGGCTGTTATAAATCAACAAACAATTAAAGAAATCAGAGGCAAGAAAAGCAGTCATTACTTTGGGAAATCTTCAAATCAAGCAACATGTGCTGTATACTGTCATTGAACAACTTAGCACAAGCATGTTTAGAAGGGAGAGTGCAATCTTATTGGTGCTGTTGACCATGCATGAATATAAATACAAGGATGAAAATCTGTTATTGATTGTTTTAAAATAAATTATATATTCTTAACCAAACGTACTAAGTAAGGCATGGAAATCAGTATATTTTCAGTTGTGTGACACAATTGTGGCATGATAAGATCCATCCATTATCTGTACCGCTTTTTCACGTTCGGGCTCGCGGGGGGCTGGAGGCAGATCCAGCTGCCATTGGGCGAGAGACAGGATCCCAGGGCCGACATTCAGAAACCGACAACCAGCCACACTCACATTCACAGTCTTTGGACTGAGGAAGCTGAGGAGGAGTACCCGGCGAACACTTTGATTGAAGTTCATAATAAGGGTATGTCAAGCATGAATGATTTCTGAGTTATTCCTGACTTATTTTATCTTCTAAAAATGGGAGTCTGACTTTAAGATGTCAGGTATGATCTGACCAGTCACAACAGTGCACATATATTCTGTTGAATATTCACGTGTTGGAATCATGAATGATTTCTTCTTCATGAAATGTTCAAGAATGTTTAAGTTACAAGCCCTCTCGAGTTCCATACCTCTCCTGCACATACAGTATCTAAACTATTGTTTTGTTTTTTGCTAATAATATGTACTGTGTTTGCAAGTTAAATAAATACATTCTTGAAACTTTTATTTATCAACAGCTAGCTTACAATTAGCCTGGGTGACTACACAGAGTCCCATTGTTACTGTGTAAAAAATAAAACATGTTCATACCAAACTGGATGAAAATGCATGCAAGCCAATGAGTGGCTTTCTTAAAAAAGCCAGCTTTGAACAGTACGCATTGTATTTTTTCTCTGTGACACAAACATTTTGAAAACATGTTCGCCTAACTGATAAACCAACCTTACAGCCCCCCAAAGAATCTGCAAACAATGGAACTATTTATGCAGTTCTAAAGTGTGAGACTACTTGAAAGGAAACCATCTGCATTACTAGGTAATGCATTACAGCACTGCTGAAATATAACACTAAAGTGAGGATGGTATTTTTCACTTGTCATGGTTCACTGTCTGCTCATGTATTTTGCTTTGGTAGAGAAATTAATGGGCACCAATGGACACAGAATTTAAGATGAAACACATTCACGTTTCAAAAACACAGCACCCTTAATTGGCATAATGGCTCACCTCAGTCTAAGTATGTGATATGCACACAGCGAGATAAAACATTCAAAACAACTTGTGCAGTTCTCCCACACCGTATTGAATGCTACACCCCTCCTCTGCGATCAATACAAACAGTGTGTTTGTTAAACATGCCTGAGGCACTTTACATACGTCTGCTATCGTGTACATCCAAACCCAAACACCTCAGCGTCAACCTGAGCTGCAGTGTGGGGAACACAACTCAACAGATTGAAGCCCAGTGGGGGGTGAAGGTTAATGGAAGCAACCTGCAAAATAGAGATTTACAACTACTGCATCTGCTGTGGCAACCTTGGCATCGCAACATTCTTTTTTTAAACCGAAAAACAGCTTCTTTTTTTTTTACTGTAAAAAAAAGAAACAACAACAAAGAAAAACAAGAAAATGTTTTATATTCACATGGCACAGTGTTGACTGTATAAGCTGTCCCTGGATATGTGCTTTGTGATTCACATTCATAGGTGAACTCGAGAAACTCGGTGTCAGGTTGAAAATTGCCTTGAGGCAGGTTACGATGATTCTGCCAGGCTTAAGATCAGAGGAAATGGAAAAAGAAAAGAACACTAGGGAGAACAAGTCCCAGTCTAATGTGAACATGGGAAGGACAGAATGGAGCTGTCTCTCACACTCGAGGAATCCTTAAATCATCTTCTGTTGTCAGCATCCTTTAGACAGACCACATGCACACATGACGGCTATTCTATAACCCTTCCAGGTCAGTCATCCAACCGTCCACATCCTGTTCATCGATCTTTGTATCTGTTTAGTATATCTGGGTTTGTCCGATACAAGTAACATCACAATTATTCTTCCTGTTCCCAAACATAAAAATGATATTAAACATGAATATGCTTTTTGTATATATTACATTGTTGCTTTGTCAGTGACAGAGAGCTGGGTAGACACAGTTATACTAGTGTTCTATTTGGTTCCCTGCAGCTTTATCTAAATGCTTATAGACTACATTCAGGCAATAAAGAAAACCTCTATTTTTTTTGCGACTGAGTCATGCATTCAGACTAAGCAGCAACCCTGCAGCCAAAGACCTGTAGTTCCTAGAGTGTCCACTTGACACTGTCTGCAGAAGCCCCTGAAGTCATACACGCATCCATTCAAAAATGATTGTTTTTACAACATACATTAACATGTTACAGCCTGGTTCAAAAAAACAATGTGGCCTGTCTTTATTGGCACATATTGGTTGTAACCAAAACGAGGTGGTGGTTTGAGACACCATCTTTCACTAACGGTTGTGTTTTGAATTATTAAAAAAAAAAAAGCTGAAGCCCCCAGACCCACCTTGGAACATGTGACCCTAATGACCCGTAGGCGACCAGGAAGTTTAACAACTCTAGGCAAGTCAACTTAGCTCAAGACTCTCATGTGAGTCATCCTTGATCGTTACATGCTAGTTATCTACAGAGGCTTACATTTCTAGCTCCGTCCCCCAGTTAGTTTAGAACTGAAGAAGGAGAAGTGAATCATCTTCAAGATCTTCAACCAAGTCCAGTGCCCTTTGGATCACGCTTCAAATTAGTTAAAGTTATTCATAATAAGGGTTTCAAAAGCCCCCTTCAGTAACCAATGGGTGACGTCAGTGAGACTTTTCCCATGTTTTTTTTTTCAGTCTCTGATTCAGACTTTTATTCAATAATATTTTTCCTGTTTTCATTCTTGCAAGAAAATAGACATTCACATGTGGTTGTTGAATGTGGTTGCATTCCCTGAATTATTTCTGTTCCCATGTGCTTATTGCACAGTCTCCATACTATACTGTATGCATTGAGTGCAATGTGTATAATGCCAATATAATACAACACAGAACATATCAAATCTCCATAAGCATTTGCAGGATGTTTGTTTCATGTGATTCTATTCATAGGTTGTGAGAGAGCTCAAAAAGAAGTGCTATTGAAATCACTGAAGGCCACAACATTTGCCACATGAAACAGTGTTCAGAATGTGAATGTTGCTGGGCAACGAGCACAGTTCCAACAAAGGAAGAGTGTTCCTGTAAATACTACCTCTAAAACTACATTTGGTTCCAAGAGTACACAATTACTCATGACAGCAGCCAGTTGGCTATATTCTGTCAGGAGAAAGAAACGCTATTTTACATGAGAGCAGAGCACAAGAGGATACGTTGTGTCTGGGCAAGCCTTCTAACTTCTTATTTTTGTTGTTGTTGTATTTTCGCCTATAAATGTTGAATTCTGCCATCAGCACAGACACTTAAACCAACAAGAGAACCCAATTCATTGGTGGAGTAAAGAGGTGAGGGTAAGCCTGACAGTTATATTTCTTTAGGAGAGAAATCACCGCTATAGGCTGTAGGCCTGGCACTGTCTGTATCTCCATAACTTCACAGGGTATTAATTGTTTCAGCGCCGTCAGCAGAATGGCCTCTGCTTGTTGAACCGAATCCAGAAGTAAAGTCATCAGCCAAATTGCATGGGAACGGATACTGAGGCTGAGCCACGGTCTAAGATGGCATGGAGAATGTCTGTCTGGCTCCATCTTGAGAGGTGAACTGAAGGTAACCAACTCTAAATTCTCTGAAGGTTGCTGTCATGCAAAAAAAACAGGAAACTTACACTTTATGCCTTGTGGGTTGATGTTATGACAAAGTGCTCATTAATCAGGACGCGATTGCTGTCAAAAAAAAAAGGTGACGGATTTGCCAAAGGTGCAGACGTCATAAAACTTAATTTGACAGACATTGGAACTGAGACTGATTTATTATACTGCTCAAGATTCTCAAATACAATACACCATGACATCAGGTGAATATGGCATTGATGGGAATCCCAAAACCAGGGTTAAGTTGGGACAATATGCAAGTGGTTCTGCTGGGAGTTTTTGTTTAAAATGACTGTATAGTTTTGAACTGGCATAATAGCCCTTTCACAGTGAAACTCTGGTTTGAATAAAACCAATGATGTGGTGGTTGAAGTGGCATCCAGATAATTTACTGACATAACATTATGAGTGCTATTATGAATAATTAGTATTCAGAACTTTACTTGAGTGTATTTTGCATAATTTTCCATCATTACATAAGTAGGAAAGAGTACTCAGTTTGACTGTTGGATAATAAAATATTAAATTATAATAATTTCAGTAAGTACTATTTCAATGTTGTGGTTAATGTAGGCTTAATTTACTGTATCAGGAATAAATATCAAATGTTTTTTTTACTAAATACTATTAATGCATTAAATGGATGAACGTTTAAGGCCAGCTATCTTTATGAATGGAAAGAAGAAGCAACATCTATTAGTAACCAAGTGCAGATGCAACGCACATTAAAAATGTAGCTGCCTATTTCCTTCTTAAATACACCCGAGCTTTAAAGCGCAGCTGAGTTGACGCAGAGGGAGGCTGCCATCGATTAAGTATCATTGCATTTCCAATAGGGTTAGAGTGTAATGTAAAGTATAATACTCTCTATGCTTTCTGCTCCAGTCGTTTCTCATAACCTGTTTACACAGAAAGTAGAAATCATTCCCTGGGCACTTCCAGAAAGCAAACCCGCGAGTATTCAGTCACTCAAATTCACTATTTCAGCACCATGGACAGCGTCCTGCAGCAGCGTGTATTGCTTCACAGTATGTGTTTAAACTGCATTTGCAATGGGCTCGTTCTCACACACACGTCTGCGTGTATGCACAAAAGCAACTGGTGACGACCCTAGCAACATCAAGCTGTCTAAAGATAAACAAATAAATCCTTTATCCTGACCTCAACCTGAGGATAAAAGTCTATCTTAGCCTCGAATAACCTTAAAGATCATCCACGTGTCATTATTTATCAAACGAAATCCTCACTGTGAATGTTTGAGACTCAAAAGAAGTCTTCGTGAAAGCAGGAGATCACAGGTATGCATACGCTTTAAAAAATAGAATTCAGGAAACGTTATCTATTGAATTCCTTGTTAAGCAAAACTGCACATTACAGAGCTACCTAATCTTGATAACATTTCATTAAAAGAAACATGGTTTCCTTCAGACAAAAAGCTCACATTTAATATTTGCTTTCCGGGTTAGACTTTAGTTAAAAGTTGAATCTGGGTTTCTTCCGTGACAATAGTGCTTATAAACGTAGCATCGTTACATTCAACTCACGATGCACCCCTTTGGACAGGCTCATGGGGTCGCAGTCTCACCAGAAGGGGGCATTCCGATTCTGCCTGACAAAGTTGCCTTGACAAGCAGACGTGATTAACAACAGCGTCATGCTGCATTTCCAACCGAGCAACAACGAGAATCAAAGGAACATTTGGACAAAAAAGGTGCATATTTGGATACCTGACGACTGTGACGGCGTTTTCGCGGAGACTTGTGGATAAATCGACCGTTACTTTCCTGTGTGCGCCATGCGCGGATCACACTGAGCATCTTTGAGAAAGGAGATGCCGGGGTTTACTTGAGAGAGGAATCTTAAGGCTGCGTGAATCCTTTTGGAAATTTACGTCCTTTTTCGTACGGTTTTGCACAACATCCGAACGTATATGTTAAGTTTGGCGACCGCAATTTCGCGGAATCTCCACGAGCGTGTAAGGCTGACATGACTTACTTGGACGTGGCTTCGTTTTTGTCTGCGCTCACTGCAGTACTCTTTTTGGCTGTAACTTGAAAAAAAAAAACGAGAACGATTCCTTTGGAGCCAGGACATGGACAGGGAGTTCTGAACAGGATTTTTTTACCCTTTAAATCTGGAGTTGGAAGTAAATGACATTCACCCCGGTTCAGCTGTATGGTTATAGATGCAGAACTAAACCGGATAGCACATCCAGGTCCGGGAGAGTAAAGGGCAGGTGCGCTTTGGAGTCGGCGGCTGCGCGGAGAGACCGGGCTAGTGGATTAGGACGGTACCTGTCTGTGGAACGCGCGTCATGCGGACTCGGATGTCGCGCACTAGAAGCCATTAAAACCTGTAGGCTGGAGCTGACAGATAAGCCGATATGGGTAAGTTCTGCTTATATTACCTTCTCCTTTGAATACGGTTGTTTCAAATTATACTCCACTTGTTCTCCCCTCTAATAATAAACCCAAAAAAGCCTGTTCTCTTCCGAGCAGAGCTTGAATTTAATCAGATTGTTGCATCAAAAATGGTCGTCATTTCGTATTCACCGTGGTGGCATATAATCAGTGTTTTATTGTATTTTCTTAAGTGTCTCGGTAAGCTTTAGGAATGTGGCTGAAGCCTGTGCTGTAGCCTGTTAGACGCAGAGCTGCAACGTGCTTTCCCCCCCTCCATTTGCTGATAGCATGACTTATTAGACACGGGGGATTATCATTTTTGTATTGTACATCAGTTTTAAATATTTGCTTCAAAATCACGAGCAAAGCAAAACGCATCTCTGGCTAAGTGTGGACTATCTCTTTTTTTTTTCTTCTCTCGACTAGTTAGACTGGCTGGCTCATTGTCATGGACTGAAATGCTAATCACGGTAGATGTTGGAAGCCAGTCAACTTTATAAAGCGTGGCTCTGCATAACCATTGATTGTTTCTTCATCTGTACGCACGAAGCCGTTTGTCCAGTTTCAGCTCGGTGCAAACACCTTCCCAAAAACTCTTGCGGGTTGAAGGCATCAGTCGTGCAGGTTTTGCTTATGGGTCTGATTCTCATTCAAGAAAGCCGTTTTATTCTGCACCTGCTATCAAGAGGGACTCTCCATATCGAGCATAACAACTGTGCGTCAATCCATCAATACCCTCTGTGTGTGGTGCTGGTGTGTATGTGTGTAGTCAATACGCCTCTCCTTCAGTGTTGCATGATGATGTTTCTGTGTCTGCTTGCGTGCACGAGTTCTCATCTTATTCCCGGAATTGATAATTAACTAGTTTCCCTCGTTGTGCTTCCCTTACAAGTGTGCACTTCTACTCATCCAACTCCATTACCCCCCACTCTTCCCCTCTCTTGGTATTTCATATTTATCTGTTTCATTTCTTTCCAAAACAATTTGCTCGTTCTCCATCTTTTGCATTCTTCATGTCTAAAATTATTGTCTTTCATAGCCTAATCTCCTCAGCCATTCTTAACAGATATACAGATGGCCAAGTTCACCAGTGGTGCTGTGCCATTAATTGTGAGGCTGCATGATATATCGACCCACAGTGGGTTACTGCACCACATCAATATACGCTACAACGGCACACAAAGCCATACAGTACAGGCTGCAGGAGCTCAGACGCAATTTATGTGTACTGCAAAGCCACCATGTATGGTTAATCAAAGAAGCCTGGTTTATGGGCCTGCTTCCTAATTTGATTTCAGAGCATGGCAGCAAAGCCTGCATACTTGAGGTGCAGCTTTGAGTGTGTGTGCGTGTGTGAGAAAGAGAGAGAGAGACTCACACACACATTCAGGTGCTCACCCGTGATTGCATGCACGCCTGTGTCCAGGTGTACCAACCAGCCCCAAAATTGCAACTTTCCTCAACCATATAGCTTCATGCTGTTGCCCACAATTATTCGATGATTACATGGTGCTGTAGTCGCAGTTATCCACCAGTGTAGCTGACTGTGATGCTCTTCATTAGCAGCATGCAATGCACTTATGTTTCATGGACCATATCATTAGAGATCTGTTTTGCAGGATAATAATAGTAGGGTTAGGGTTAGTAAAGCAAAATCTCAGCCAGAGATGCCATTGCAGATTTTTAAACAAAAAAAATAATTTAGTTATCACCTTTTTTGCGTCTTAAACTTTTTGCTCTCAGAATAAGCACGGCCACTTGTTTGCATAATACAAATGAAATCAAATACAATTTTACTTTTTACAAACTGAAGCCATTGAGTGAAACTAATAATATTAACTCACTTACAACTTCACACAGCAGCTCTGTAGAGGTAACAGATGACCTTTGGCTGGCCCCATAGTATCTGATAAGCAGCACTGTCTAAATGTCAGCTGAAGCTTGGTTAGGGGAGGGGGATAACCAGGCTTTTTGAGGGCCATTTCATGACATTCATTGTTTACATTAGCTTCTTTTGAAGGAAACAAATCAATAACCTGAAATGCACATTCGACCCAACATTGTTTCCTGAAAATACCTTGTTAAGGTTTCTTGTCTGTGGATTCATCGAGCTATACAAGCAGAGCTCACCCTGGAGGTATTTACCAGTAACACCCGGTGTACTAAATGAATCTTATGTTCAGCACGGTTAGCTTGTCAAACTCAAAGAAAGTCTTACATATTTTATTAATTTTCTCCTCAAGGTAATGGATTAAGTAGGACGTTACAGGCCACACGTAAGCCTATTTATTCCTATCGTATTTCAGCCTGGTAAGTAAAGAGCTGATTTTGTGGATGTCAGAGTGCTACTGTGGAAGAGCTGTATGCCTTTAAACCATTGAGGATACTCATATATATCCATTCATGGTAAACCCATTTAAGCTTTGCGTTACAAATACCTCAAAGTCTGACTTAAATTAAATTCTAACCCTAAGCCTCAAATCACGTCTTATCCATCTCTTTGGAGATGTTTGGATTATTTATATTCCATTTTGATCAAGATCTAGACAAGACATATCCCCCAAAACACAGAATATCATTTCCCTATGCTTTCAGAAGAACTGTTTTTTTTTCTATTCTTAAGAGTTGTTGTGTATCTGAGGTATTATTGGATGACATGGTAGAATAAACAATGCTCAACATTAAAGTGACATTTGAGGCCACATTTCAATTTGTATTGATACTGCTTGCTGGGATAGCATTACTTACAACTTAGCAATAATGATAAACAGTAAAGCTGTCCAGGTTTTACTCGTTCCTTTATTGTCATATTTACCCTTTCTTCGAGCAATACAATTGCACCCTTAACAATTTCACTTTCACAACTTTGGCAGATTTGTAAATATGTTTATATCTCACAGGAACGATGATGAAATGTACTGTAATGAAGTCAGGGCCAGAGACTTACTTCTCTGCAGAACAGTAAAGAGTGAATGGTGTGATTGCTTATTCACTTACACTCCACCGGCATTGTACCCTTCCCACTGAGGGAAAACAGGGAATTAGATGGGGCTGAAACAAGACGGTCAATACATGTGTGTGTGTGCCTGTGTGCACACTTCCTCTGATTCTACCTAATCAGCGCAACAAATACAAGACAGGCACATCAGGACACAATGTTTTCCAACCACTGTTGAAATGGGTCTAACTTGGCAGGCCTTGCTATCATCTCAAAGATAATTGGAGACTAATAGGATGGCTGAGGCGGGTCTGGGGACGTCCTTCCCTGTGAGTTCGGCTGCTGTCCAGCCTCTATGTGTAGTCAAGGCTGTGGCTGCTTGCAGTTTTATCAATGACAAGCAGCAAATAGCAATGAGCCACTTGTGTGCACTCAAAGTGCACCAGTTAGCGAGTCCATTTGCCAAGTTATTAAGCTACATTTGGTTTTATTTTAGGTCAGCAGTAAAGTGCACTTACTCGCTCTATGTGTTAGGGTTGAGAGGCAGAAATAGCTATCTTCCCTGCTGAGGACAGCAAGGCTGTCTGCTATATAACTAAACATTACTGACATTCCTTTAGACAAACTTTAGCCATGTTTTATCCATGCACCTTAAATCTAGACAGAAAAGTGCAGTGTGACAAAAACATGAGAGCATCTATATATATTTCCATACCCAAACATTAAAAGAAAGCAATCAACTGTTCATCCTAAAAGTTAGAACTAAAGGAAAACAAGAAAGAAAGAAAGAAAGAAAGAAAGACCTTTGGGGAAAAATGGAAATCTTGAAGGGAAGTGAAGAGGCTGAGGAGATGGTTTTGACCACATGCATAAAAATAGACACCTCATTATAAAAACATCCTGATGGCTGCAGGGTTCAAGGACATGCATAACTTGCATATTCTCAAGAGGATAGAGGATAAAACAAAAGGAATTGTTCATCTAAGTAGATACGGTGTAAGAACAGCAATGGTGACAGTTACATCAGGTAAGAAGTAATAGCGACACAAACCCCATGAGTGACACCTCAGAGGGTGACTTGTGCTCCTTTGTGAATAAGATTAGAGGAGAAAGTGAAGAAGGAGATGGCTTACAGAGGCATTAGCGCACCAAGCGCTCATTAAACCACATACAGTGTCAAGTAAGGGGGGAGAGGTGACTTGTGAGGCAGGCTCAATCTGAAAGAGATGGTGGAGTCGCTTCTAATAAAGCAGGCCTATTATGCACATGGGAAATAAAAGCAATAGGGGGCTGTGTCTAGATCCTCTTGGGAAACCAGTCAAAGACGAAATTTAGAAAAAAAGTGTTGATGTTCAACAGCCCACACACCCTGTTTGTGAGTCAAATGTTTTGTCTATCAAAGTAATTCAAATACACATAGAACATTCCACATGGGCATTGTTTTATATCAGTATTCTGCTGCCGTCTCTACCTTATTTGTAAGACTCTGAGGCACAGTGTCGTTGGCAAATTTGCACTCTGAAAAAACTGCATCCTGTGATCCCTGTCGTTTTCTTTGCAATATGTTATTTGGAAAAACCACAATCATTGGATCCAAGATGAAGCAACATGATTGATGTATCTGCTGCTGTAATCAATAGCCAGCACATATTATCTGTGCAGTTGCATGGTTCCCCCCATCTGTAAGGGATGATGAAAGATTCGTCTGAAAACAAACAGCAAGTGTATCTCTCTCATTCTCACTCATAGACACACATTGATGACCACAAAATACCCATATGGGATAAGCAGATGCTTGGCAAAGAGCAAAATGGCTATGTTAGATGGCATATGTTGTATGATGCCTCTCAGCCATTCTATGTCAGGAAATCATGTCACACAAATCCTGCAGTATTATTGAAAATACTAGAACATTAAAATCATCCTTATTGCCTAAATCCAATAGCAAGAATTGTTAAAGCCCCAAGATATCATGGTATAGTGGAAGTTCATCATTAGCGTAACACATATAAATAACTTTGAACACATTCATTTAAGGGAGTTGGTAATTTAAGCATGATGCCTGCCAACACATCATACACTTAGTACGCTAATTAAAGGATAGGCTGCTTATATCCTGACATATTCGTCTTATCTCCCTCTGATAATGGCAATAAAGCCCATTCTTAATTATATCGCCTTGAGAAACACACATAAGTAGTGAATACCCCACACCACCTCCTCAAGGGGAAATCAATGTATCTTAATGACAGATCATTAGTGGCTCTGTAAAGGGGAACGATTTTAATGGAAACAACTCTGTCTCACCTAAGAACAAGGAGTGATATAGGAAGCTACCGACCACTTTTCTTCTTTTCAAGATGGAATTTCAAGGGAAACATCTTCAGCCAATTTAGAAGAAATGTACATCACACTTTTACAGTATATATTTATGTATATATATATATGTATGCAGTCATTCTCCAAAGACGTGATGTGCCAGATTTGTCGTGTAGGTAGTTGATCTATGTAGAATACATGAGTTATGTAATTCCATGGAGCTAATAGGGATATTTTTTTTCATTTGAAGATGTGGAATACAGAAGGAATGATTCACGTTGAACCTGTCCTGCTTGGATTCGGTAAAAAATAAAATGGCTGAAGTCTAAATTGAAATGCCTCCGGGATCGTATACAAAACCATCCGCTCTTGAATGTTAATTTGCTCTGTACTGACTGTCTTTTATGACTTATCTGCCTCCGCCATTGGTGCAATGAAGGCTTGTGGGATGACTGAATACAAATACAGGGAGATATGATTGAGAACGTTGCAAGTTTCTTTGCTTCAGCCCTGGTTGTCAGTGTGTATTCATTACAAACATGCAGCACAAATGACATCAATCCAAACAACTAAGACCATGTCGTTTGGGATAATGAGTTTCAACAATAAAGACATTGCATTACATGTGTAACTTTCATTAAAGAAAGAATATGTTTTTAAATATTAAACTAATTATTGACCAAATACATGGTAATTTAGTCAACATAACTACAATTTATTTTCTTACCCTAGTCAGTTATTCATGTAAAACTAATATTTTTTTTCAATTATAACTGTATATATTAAGGCCTGACAGATATGGATTTTGGGGCCGATACCGATTTTACTCATATTGGGGAGTGAAAAAATCCAATACCGATATATTGGCCGATATCTTTCATAGATCTATGTTTGATCTGTGGAGATAGATAGATATACATATATATTGCGTTGATCCCTCAGATGCCATTATCAAACATGTGTAGAAAACATTCATAATGAAGACAAGACAGTCACTCGACTGCTAAGTAACTGTGCATGTACGTGCGTCACTGCTTGACACTCTGGAGAGAGATGATGGTTGTTGTAATCCAAATAGCGCTCTCTGCTGGTGAAAGAGAACTGCATAATAAAATGAAGCTTAAATAAAATGCTATTTCACTGGTGAATACATCTAGTTATATTGGCGCATATCTGCAATAAAATTTGCTGATACCGATAGTCCCTGAATATGCTAATATCGGCCAATATTATCGAATGGCCAATTAATCTGTAAGGCTGTAGTAGTAAATATTCAACTTACTTTAGACACTGTTCACTATTTCAGTGAAAATGCATGTTTGCTTTTCATACTGTGTTCACACTTAAACTGTATCTTCATGCCATAGCGATGAAAACAGCCAAGTGCAACTTGCAGTCTTGTTTTTTATGTCGTTTTGCCTATATTGTTTTGTAAGTCTTCATTTTTTGCAATACTCTTTCAGCTGTGTACTGCACCTGTATGATGAATAACTATAAAAGTTAAGCTGAGTTAAAATTAATGAAAAGATAGATAGCAAAGGGGACATTTCTGTCATTTATACAATCAACTTGCAAGTATTAAGCATTCTGAATTCAAAAATCATTTTTATGGAACGTCAGTAATTGCTGTGATAAGATCATGTTGAGCAGCAAGTCATAAATATCACCTTCAAATTCGGAACCAGACACAATGTTCTCCGATTAGATTACTGTCACTTTCACTTGGAACAAATTGGTGTCAGGAAAGCTGACAAATACATGCCGTCTGTTTTGCAAGTATTAAAGTTGATGTGAAAAATAAGTAATGCAGTTTTCAGAATCTGGTCTCTTTTAACCTTTATCTACCTCTCGTGGTTTCTTTCGAGCCATCTGGGGAAATGATTCACATATTCAACAGTCACATGCCATTTTATGAAACTTTTTCAAACTTGAGTGCATGGGCAAAAACTAAAGCTGATTAAATATACTTCTGTTAAATAACAATTATGTAATTAGATTAATTAACAACTAAATAATTATGGATAATCAAATAATTGTGTTGTTTCTATTAAAGCCAAGTGTGAATATATACCTGAACACATTCCCTCACTAGAAACATTTACTTCTGTTACTGTAATACTTTTGGAAGACCCCAGTCCAAGTGAAAAACTGCTCAGTTGTATGACACCATACAACTGGATGTATAAATGTTTAAAGTCAAAAGAAGTGGTTTTATAATCACCCTGAATATAAGCTAAAACCACTTTAGAGTTCTGTTTTCTGCGGTTGTAAATGTTGAACAAGTATCCAAAGAAAAGTGTACAAATGCAAAAGATCTGCTACTTGCTGCTGTCTTGAGAGTACTTCTTAAGATGTTGAAAGCAATCTGCCAAGGTCGCTTGGCTACAGCATTTGTTGGGCTGTAAATCCAGTCTGGGTTGTGGACAGATACTGTACATCATCTTCCCTTTGCTAAACAGAATGAATGGGGTACATATTGATGGACGTTAAAAATACTCTAATGAAGGAAAAAGTAAGAAACTATATGCAGTGTTTCCCCTACCATTATATTTGACCCCCTGAAGGTTTTTTTTTTTTTTTTTTTTAAAGATTTATTTTTGGGCTTTTTGTGCCTTTATTGTAGGGATAGGATAGTGGATAGAGTTGGAAATCAGGGAAAAAAGTTATTTAAGGATACCTTTCCAATAGAAAAGGACAGCTGTCATTAAAAATACAGCACATGAACACCAAGGCTGTATCCGAATTGCCAAGTACCTACTCAGTCTTTCAGTAGGCAGTAGGCAGTGCCTACTATCCGTGCTGTCTACTGTCTAGTACCTACTATTCAGTAGGCGCGCACAGTAGGCAGATATTTGTTCCTACTTTGTCTGATTCATTCAGTAAGGAAGTGGCGTCATTTACGTTACCCGAACCGGCCGCATCCACCCGTTTTAAAAAAACATTTTGTTAAGCTTTATTCAAGAAGAGTAATGCGCATATACAGTCAGGTAAATAAAAAACAATATCACAATGTAAATCAAGTAAAAGACAGATTAAATAACTAAATAACATACAGTAGCCTTCATAAAGAAAAGTACAAATGAAAGACAGTAATATACAATATATAAAGTAAAATAAACCAATAAAGACACATTTAAATAGTGAAATCATTATTTAAATAGAGGGGGAAAGGTTTTATAATAATGCAGACATTTGTTATATTTTCTGTTGTTAATTAAAAGTAGTGATTTCAGTCGGGACTTTAACTCTAGATTAAAAATTGATTCAATTAATCCACGCTCGTTTGTTTTGATTTGGAGGCGGACGTGACGTGACGATTTACATTTAATTTCGCACAGCATTGTGGGAGTTAAAATACAATTAATTTCCTGAAAGCATGCATCCGATCCATAGTGCATAAAACCCGGAAGTTAGTATCCATACTGAAATGTTCAGTATACTGAGGTGGACCCAAAAAATGCATACTGAATGACCACGAAAGTTCAGTATACTGAAACTCCCTACTGAAAAGTACGTACTGCCTACTGAATTGTGACAATTCAGAAGGGGCCCAAGATTCCTTCCAAGTGTTTGTGTCCTCGCGTCGCCATGTCGGCTTGTCCCCACCCCCCCAACGCTGTAAACATAGGGGAAACACTGATATGTGATGTGTATATATTTAATGTTTTTAAAAAGCTCTTCTTAACTTTTCTGTTTTTTTCTCTCCCCTTCCTTTCACCTATAGGCTCTGCTCTGCGGCGTCGCTGGCTAGTGGTCCAACTCCTGATGCAGGTGTGGCTGGCAGCAAATCCATCATTGAGTGAGCGCCCATGCCCCAAGAGCTGTCGCTGTGATGGAAAAATTGTCTACTGCGAGTCAAGCGCCTTCCGCGATGTCCCCAAGAATCTCTCAGGAGGCTGTGAAGGCTTGTCTTTGCGGTACAACAGCCTCGCCAGTCTAAGAGCAGGCCAGTTTGTTGGTCTGAACCATCTCATCTGGCTCTACTTGGACCACAACTACATTGCCTCTGTGGATGGAATGGCCTTTCAAGGTGTCCGCAGGCTCAAAGAGTTGATCCTGAGTTCCAACAAGATCACCTCGCTTCACAACACCACATTCCACCCAGTCCCTAATTTACGAAATCTGGACCTGTCGTACAACAAACTGCAAGCTTTGCAACCAGGACAGTTCCAGGGACTACGGAAGCTTCTCAGCCTTCACATGCGCTCAAACTCATTAAAAACTGTCCCAATGCGTCTGTTCCAAGATTGTAGAAATCTTGAATTCCTGGATCTGGGTTACAACCGCTTGCGCAGTATCACTCGGAATGCATTTTCCGGCCTAGTCAAGCTCACTGAGCTGCATTTGGAGCATAACCAGTTCTCAAAGATCAATTTCTCTCACTTCCCTCGCCTGTACAATCTGAGAGCACTTTACCTGCAGTGGAATCGCATTCGTTCAATGAGCCAAGGTCTGACTTGGACCTGGGCCTCGATCCAGAAACTGGATCTGTCTGGGAATGATCTGACAGAAGTGGATGCTGTAGTTTACCAATGCTTACCAAACCTGCAGACCCTCAATCTCGACTCCAACAAGCTGACCAATGTCTCCCAAGAGGTGGTTGATGCCTGGATCTCCTTGACTACAATTAGCTTAGCTGGGAATGTATGGGACTGTGGCCCTGCCATCTGTCCCCTGGTGGGCTGGCTAAGAAACTTCAGAGGGGCAAAGGAAACCACAATGATCTGTGCCTCCCCCAAGAAAGCCCAGGGGGAGAAAGTTTTGGATGCTGTCGAAGCTTTTGGTGTGTGTCAATCAAATGCAGCGACAACACTCACTGTGAGTATTCCGCCAACCCCGCCCAGTGTCCCTCTGCAAACTGAACGTTACCCAGCCATTCTGTCTTTACCTACTGGGTCAGGGAAAAGGGGGGAGGGATCCATCAGGGGCCCCACCTCAGCCGTTACCCCTCCAGTGGCACTACCCCCAGAGCAAGACTTGGAGCCTGTGTCCTTCCATAAGATTGTAGCTGGAAGCGTTGCCCTTTTTCTATCGGTTGCGATGATCCTGTTGGTGATCTACGTGTCTTGGAAGCGCTACCCTAGCAGCGTCAAGCAGCTGCAGGAGCATTCGGCAGCAGCTCGCAAACGCCGCAAGAAAGCGAGAGAGACGGAGCGCACCCTGAGCTCCCCACTGCAGGAGTACTATGTGGACTACAAGCCCACCAATTCCGAGGCCATGGATGTGCTTGTCAATGGGACCGGACCCTGCACCTATACTATCTCAGGCTCCCGAGAATGCGAGGTATGACCCACACCACCGCCACTTCTCCTAAACAAAACTCTGTCCACAGCAAGAGGACCAGAGGTAATTATTTACACTGCTTTGATAGATGATAAGACTGCTCCTTGATTACTTAGTCTTACACAGCAGGTTTGGTAAATACTGTGTACCCATGGATTAGTATTAAATCTAGAGTAGGTGGTGTCTGCATCATTTTGTATTTAACAAGATCTCTCTTGTTTTCAGATGGGTGTTTGTACATTTGCTTAAAACCTAATCTCTGCTGAGATGCAAATGTTTGTTTTGCACAGAATGTACAGAAATACAGATAAATGAGTCTGATTACATTTTCCTGTTCTACGTAATCTTGAGCTTAAGCTTTGCTATTTATGATAAGACATTTGTGCTTGTTAAGGTACCCTTTGCTTTTTTTTTTTACTTGAATAACACTTGCTGTATGCTTTGTGTGTTTTCTCTACTGCTGTTCACTTTTTGATAAGCAGTGTTGTGTGGGAAGAATAGCTGAATGGTGGAAAATCTCACTTATGGACACTGGATGTGAATGCTAATAGAGATTCTTGTCACTGAAGAGAGCTTCCTCTCAGATGATTGTTTCACCCTTTTTTTTTAATATATATGTGACTCAAGGTGTTTGTTAGAAAATACCTAATTTGTATGCTCCCCCAACAGCATTTCCTTCTTTCTTTTGCACACTGAGTTGAGGAAGCTCCTCATTGGTTTACTCACTAGCGTTAATTGTTCGTCACACAAAGTGGAACGATGCTTTCACTGGCCATCCACACATTAACTTACACAGGAATAGGGAAAAATACACATTTTGTGAAACATACACTCACCCAGTAAAAGGTAGTGTTTGATCATCCTGAAAGGAGTGGCAATCCTTTGAAATGCTTCATACACAGACAAGTGAATTTCTTCAAAACAGCATTTACAGGCCAAAGCAATGTGGGATAAACACTTTTCTCTTTAGCTGTTACACATGGCATGCTGTACTAGTCTTGGTTATACATTTACTCCACAGCTGGGTTTCTGCAAGTTTTTACAGAAGCTATAGCTCAGAAAAGCTTCAGCAGTTTTTATTTTCCTTCTTCCAATCACTGATTAGCTGGCCCTGTTTTATCAAAGAGGCTAAGGAAGGGATTAGTCCATCTGGATGATGAGGTAGCCCATCTTTGAAAAAAATGAAATCCAAAAGGCTTCAGACACATTTTGTACAAGCTCTCTTTGTATTTTCATATTACCAGCCCACTCAAACTGTGTCTAGTTCCTGGATCTTCACAGCATTTCTGTGGCATACATTTCTGGTAGGTTTTCTCTGGAGGAATGACTGTAAATGCAGAGGTTTAAACAGCGAGGTGGAGGAGTAGGAGGGCTCGATCTGCTACATTTTTTTTTCTCCGTTTCTGTTACTGACCGTCTGGCTTTCCAGAAGGCAGTTCACCTGATGTAATGCTTGCAGGGTGCTCTCAGTGGTTCGATTGTAGAGGCACCACAAATCACAGCTGCCATTTTGTTGTTTTTTGCAAAGGGCTTGTGTTGTTCAGCCTACAGCACCACATTATGTTAAATATGATTTTTTTAAAAGCATAAAACCTTGAAAGTGATGCTGTATGGACGAAGTATAGAGGACGCTGCAGTCTCTGAATGTCAGTAGCTGTTTTACACTTTGTGTGTTGCCAGCATCTTCCATTTGAATGAGGTCACTTTCACATGACCTCACCTTGACACATTGTGTGGCTTCAAAACAACGTCCCATGCTGTTTTCAACCCAACATGTGAATTGCATGATATCAACCCTACAATTTGCACAGAATGACGTGGCTGGATTTGATTGGCATACACACAGTATTATCTCACACCTAAAAAAATACCTTTTTGATGTCTTGACTTTTTAAATATGTCCCCAAATATAAAATTAAATAATTCTAACTTAATATATATATTATTATAACTTATTAATTATTTGTAAATGTTATTTCATTCAAACAATAAAATCTCAAACAAACATAAAATCTCAAATTTTGAATGAAAAGGAGCAGAAAGAAGACTAATCTTATAATATGTGCCCCTCTTTCACAAAACATTAATTAAATCAAATGAATTGTTTTAGGGGGTCTCAAAAGCATGAGCAGGTGCTCGTGTTCTTGTATCTGCCCCCTATAATTTGAATAATTAGCCAGTTCATTTGCAAAGCACACAGCAGGAGACAGCTGCCCGCAAGAATTATATCATCATTAAAGGGCGGAGTGATATCATTGAAGATGTAGTTTTAAAATAGATTGTGATGCCTACAATTGTTCAGAGTTAAGCAAATATACAATACATTAACAAAAGATGTTATATACATATGAGTTGAGCTTTGATCATCTTTTTTAATGGGGCTGGTGGTCATTTTAGACAAGACTGTAACAGTTTGTTTGGATTCAGTCTGATATAAGACACCCTGGATTATCTTGTACCCTCTAAATGGGATGAATAAAGGTTTTTCTTATCTTATCACTTTTTGTCAAAGTGTAGGGTTAGGGTTTGTTCATTAAAACATTTAAGGTGGTCATAGTTTATTTTTTATATAATCCTAAAGTCCATATATACTGTATAATATGCAAACAACGACTGGCTGAGGACAGTGCTGTGTAGAAAGGGGATTCTGTCATACTGCTTTCCAGTCATATTAGGAGGGATAAAATCGGTAACTGCCAGTCCCAATTTTCAGTCCTGATGTCCAATGGCAGATGGATGAGAATACCATGTATTATCATGGTTAAGGGAGGCCTGGAATGGCATTTTGTTTTTAAAGATCCGGTCCACTTCTCCTCCAATAGTGTAAGCTATCTGCTGTTTACCATTGGAATCATTGCATCCATCATTAGCCTTTTTATCTTGACTTGCTTGAACTTGGCAATTTAGTCGACTCTTTTATCCTGTGAGCCAAATCAAAGAGAAATTAAGCCATGCTAAGAGCGGCAGGGGCCAGATCAACATTACAGTCACAGTGTAACAACTCAGTGGAAAAAAAAGTGATTCATAAACAAGCAAGCACATGAAGAGATTCTTTACAGAGAATCAACAGATATACATAAAGGAAAGAGTTTTTTTATGTCATGTTATTAGCTAGTCTGTTAAAGGCTTTATATGAGTTTTTTGATCCAGCAGATGTCGCCCTTGAGCACCAGCATGAAACCAAAACAACTCGCGGTGCATTGTGGGTTAGCATGCTAATGCTAGCGATCTTTATTATGCTCGTATCTTCACACTGCATGTAAATTTACCTGAAATGAGCGTGATCTAGAAACACAGTTAATCAGTGAGTACAGTATGTTATTCTTCTTTTCTCTAGTCCCTCAATTAAACAACTTTTATTCACGAGGGGAGGAGTCAGCCGGCCGGGCCGGCTATGTCAACATACAGAAAAAAAACTCTGAAAACATCACAGACAGTGGGACTCGGGTGTTACACCCATTGTAGACAGTCATGACTCACAAAGTTATTTTCAGAGGATATACTTGATTTATATTACATTTAAGTGTGAAAAATCACATATAATGCCTTTAAGCAGCATGTCATGTATTTTACATGTCGAAGACAAACATGTGAGACGGATACAAGTTCTGATGAAGTGCTGGAAATTTAATGTGACAAAAATAGACGGTTACTATGCATGTTGTTGTTGTTTTTTTTCTTCCTCTCTTGGGATAGCGAGATTTTGAAGACAATGCACATCTCCCTCCACTGGCTCCCAGTTTCTTCTCGCATCAAATTTAAAACCATGCTGCTCGCTTAAAAAACAGCTCCTCCTTACTTTAACTCTCTCGTCCAGGTCTACACTTCCTCCCGCCCATACACTCTGTCAATCCAACCTTCACAACAAGGCCCTAGGTCTCTAACTAGACTCTTCTCCTCTGTCGCCCCCCAGTGGTGGAGCAAACTACCAAATTCCATCCAATCCACAGACCTTTACACCTTTAAAGAAAGGCTTAAGACCCAGAGCTTTTATGAACACTCACTTAATGATATTTAGATCATTTAGGTTTTGATGCTGATTAGAACTCTCAAGAGCAGCTTTCGATGTTGTTGACCAAAATGAGTATTAAAAAAAAAGGGCTTTGCCTCTGTGCACTGCCTGTCAGCACCTGTGTGTCCAATCAGACTTAAAGCTGTTCATTTACACTTACTGACGTAGTTTTCTACTCTCTAGATCCTTGCTTTTGTTGTATTTACTCTCTGATGATCGTCACTTTGGGCAAAAGCGTCTGATAAATGAATTGTAGAACTTTAGAATATACTGTATAAAAGTCATAACAACTATGTGAGCACATGAAGGTACACTCAGTAATATGCACTTGTCTAATTCCTTTCACATATGGGGTTTTGTTTCAACAAGCCTCCTTTTTTATCTCCACCCATTTTGTTTCCTGAAATATCCTTTGTAAATGCACACTCTCCATTCTTATCGGTTCTGTCCCATCTTTAAACATTGTAGTGTTGAGACAGGAACTATCAGTCAGCAGTCCAGAAAGTCTTGAGTTCATCTCAGACTGTGCTCCGATCTTGTTTCTACATTTGGTTGCTCTTGCGTGGACATAAATCACCTGACAGCATGCAGCAGTACCTGCTGCTCTCTCCCCACCTCATAGCACTGCTGTTTCTCCTCAGGCTCAGGTCTGTTCATCTCTCCTGAGTGGGAATTACTTATTCCTCCTGTGTCACTCTTAACATTTCTTTCCTTCGAATTCTGTAACATCACTATAACTCACCCTGGACCTCTTCACATGATTGTCCTTTATCAGCCCCCAGGGCCACCTGCCATTGATGAGTTTTGCAGCCTTTTTAGTGGATTGCTTGAAGATTGTGCAATCCTCAATTTATTACGTCACTTCAACCTCCCTACTGAGAGGACAGTTTCTGCAATTTCATTTCTATTTTAGTTGTTGTGTTTTTTGTCCTTTATAGCTGTACCCCTTTAAAAGATTGTGGAAAAGTTAAGACCACTACCATCTTAACATGTATCAGAACATTACTTGACATGCTTTTTCTATTTTATAATAATTCATATTTTACCTTGTTCCTCCAATCATCATTTCACTTTTTTTAAATTCCCAGACATTTATTAGCATTATCATCACTCATGGACCTTTTTTTATTCTTAATATTAACCCTTCCCAACCTTTTTTGGCTCGTGACCCCACTTGGCATCACAAAACACTGGTGGCCCCAGACATCCACAACACATACAGCTTTTTGCTTAACAAAATCATTTGTTTTCAATCATGTAACAGTTTTTCTCCACATTTAGGCTTTTCTTGTTTATTATTGTGGACAGAAGTAGAAAGGGCTTGGATGACATTTCTGCACATGGGTGAGAGACAGACAGAGACACTGCACATTTTATTGTGTTGACATGGGCCCACAGTAGCCTCTGTTCAATACATTTCAATACACAATATATATTTTTATCAATCAATGAATACAAATTTCAGAAGATCTGTTTTGAATTCCCTGCGATCCCACGTGTGGTTGGGACCCAAAGTTGGAAAAGCCTGCTTTAGCGTCTGAGGCTAATTGGAAAATTCAGGAATCCATTTTCTCAGATGATGGTTCGTGGCTCAAACCTTCTTGTTTTTTCATCAGGATGTTGCTGAAATGGCATTACTGCTCTGCCATTTACCCAGTTAAACTACAGTACTCCTAATTATCTGATTCCAATGTCACCTGATTGCTAATAACATTGTCTGTTGTTTTTCGATTGATTAACTCGCAAATGCAGATTTTACAGTTTGTGTATTTTTCCATTTCTTTGCCAAAACAAACTCCTAACCCGCCTGCATAACTCTTATTTTTCTTCATAAGATGCACATCAACATAATATTTAAAAATTAAGGCAAAGTGGTTGCGTCTTCTCCCCAGAAGCAGCAAACTAACTCTCTGCATTTCTTCATTTTATTCCCCATTCTCTCATCTCAGATTCCTTCTCAATCCACCATTCTTTCCTGTGAATAAAGGGCTGAAACCCCACTAAATTATCTTTAAAGAAAACATTGACCTTACCGCTATACATGGGATCATTTCTACAATACTGCTATCTTCCTAGCCGTGTCACTGTTGTTTTAATGAGATCTAATGGGATATGGATATTTATGATTAGGGCGATTAGGCATTTGGATCTTAAATGACGTGAGAAGCAAGCTGAGCTTATAGGTTAGCACCCCTGCTGATTTAAGACAAGGAACTGCTATATTCTGGTTTTTACCTGTTCCAATTACTGTCTCTGTTCATTTTAGGAAAGGGGTGAGATGTCTGAAGATAAGTTACATTCCTGGCGATATACGTTGTGAATGATGAAAACCAAAGAGTAATTCTCACAGTCTGTTTGACGGCAAAGTCTCCAGCCTGCAGTTATTCAGCTCCTGCATTGCTTTGTGTACAATGATGCAGCTACAAACATCAGTAAATAAAAAAAATATTACTATTAGTTCTCATCTTTTTCTCGAAAAACAGCAGCTTTCTTATTCTAACTGAAAGATTTTTGCAATGGCACAAAAAAGTCACAAGAACAGAAAAACATAAATGTAAGAAGTTGAACAGGAATAACGGTGTTGTCTTTGTGGTTCAGGGCCCTTGACATCAACCTCCAAAAAAATCATGATACTACAAAAAAAAGGACAGATGTCAAAAATCAAATTATTGGAGGAACCACACTTCAACTTACAATGAGATACAACTACTTAGGCATAATCATCAGTGGATCTGGGAGGTTTGGCAAAGCAATAACATCCTGTACAGCAAAGACATACAAAGTCTACTATGGTATAAGAAAAGCTTTAAATAAACTCAATCCCCTCATTTAGAGAACATTATTCAACCTATCCATATGGATTGGATATAGTAATTAATCACATTTTTAATTGCATATTTGAAATGTCATAATTTAGCTTTTGAAAAATAAAAAATAAAAGTTTAGGCTTTTATTTTGAAAAGGTTTGTACCGTATTAAGCTGAGAGTACTTTACTTGCTGGTTGAATTCAAAACTGCTTTTATTTTGAAATAAAGTAAGGACCTTCAGGTAGATCAAACGTGACAGCATTAATTTAACCACATAAAAATGAATGATTTTATCATTAGCGGCATATTAGCCTTTACAACAATCACGTCCCAAATGTCTGACTTCATTCCAATAAAAAAAACACTTTTAGTGTAGTCAATCTGTGCTTTCTCACTCAGCATTTGAGCATCTTTCCAGTTGTACGGAGGCCTTTGTATAATGGCCATGTTTTCACACCATCTTGATGGAGTCAGATGACGCTAAAGCTGGCTGTCAGCTGCTCTTTGATAAATTGGTGCCAATTTAGTCCAGAAACAACACTTTTTTAAAATGTATTTTGTATTTAGAAGGGACATGTTGCAAACACAGGTGTCCCGTAAAACAAAAACACAGAGAGAAACTGTGAGTTTTAGCTTACATGCACTCATTATTTTAGTTTATTTGCCGGGGTTCATATCATTATCGCTATATAAAAACCCCTTTTTGAAGAATCTTGCATTTCCTTTTTTTGCATCCTCTTTCTTCCTTCTACATTACAAGGTCATGGTGTCATGTTTGGTAATTGCTCCGAAAAAAGTCAACACAAACACTGGGAGG
The DNA here is from genome assembly GCF_963584025.1 of Labrus mixtus. Classification (NCBI taxonomy): domain Eukaryota; kingdom Metazoa; phylum Chordata; class Actinopteri; order Labriformes; family Labridae; genus Labrus; species Labrus mixtus. Next base: position 24,480,353 of record NC_083628.1, read on the forward strand.
CTAGCCAGGGGCAAGTAAGCTATCTGTAATTCAGTGGGGAGGCTGGACTTCTTGATGCTTGTGTCTTCAGTCGACAATTAGCCATGTGGGAGTCTTCAAACATGCACTGCGCGTGAGAGAACATCTCTCTCATCCGCTAATCCTGTCTGTTTCACACTCTGGTTCCATGCCGCTGCTTTCTGCACCGCCGTTTGATCCATGCTTAATGAGGGTGTTAGATCACCAATATAGCAATTACATTACCTGGAAAAGAGGGAAGACGCTTTTCTTTCCCCCCATGGTTCTCTCAATGCAACCCAAGTGCATCATTAATGCTAAGCTTCCTGATGCACTGCCTCTGTTGTCTGTTCTACTCATTGGTGATACTCATCTTAAATATTTTTCAATTCAAAGCTGATGTACTTACTTTGTACCTACCTGCTCAGCAATTATTGTTATTTTCCCCCTGCTGGTCTTTTCACTTACAAAGCAATTTTTCAAAGCTCTGCATGATTTGTTTTGCGCTGGTCTCTTGCCCTTTATATCACCTCGTACTTGCTTCACTACCAACAGCTATAAGTTTTATTCTGCCCCCCCTTATGGATGAAATACTAAAATGTCATATCGCTAGTGCCTATAAGTAAAAAATCCCCAGCTTTTCTAAATTGTTTTAATGAAAGGAGCCCAGATAACTGACATAGAACAATTGCTTAAGGTGTAATATCTGCAGAGCTGCAGTGTAATCAGCCCCTAGTGATCTGTGTTCAGCTGTATATTCCTACTTTTAAAACCACATTTATTACATTAGCAATCAAAAAAATGTCCCTAAACTAGCATTCATCCTGCAAAAAACATTGATATTGGCATATAATATAAAAATCTTCCTGTTAGAGAAAATGTGCAGCATCCACCTATAGCTCCATCATAATTTCCAATTGAGTCCCAAAATACATGCCAATAGCATAAGCCCAGTTTCCACCAAGCTGTCCGGTTTGAATCAGAACTGTTTGGTTCATTTCGGTACGGTAAACCCTGAACTTGCTTGGTTTTCCACAGCCAACCGTAACTTTATTTGGTAGGACTCTAAGCCAGGAGATAGCCGCGTCAGCTACGAAATAGTGTGACATAGCAACCCAACACAGGGTAGCCCGCTGTTAATTAAGTTAAACATTCAAGAAGAACCGGGACTCTTCAAGGTCGGATCGGTACCCTTGGCTGCCCAACTGAAAGGTACCAAAAATGTAGGATGGTAAAGATTTGGTACCATTACCTACTTTTGACTGGAAACGCCAATAAATTGGTACCATACCAAACCGAACTGAGCCGGATAGCTTGGTGGAAACAGGGCTATAGATTTAAAAAAGGCAAACATATTTCAGTGCATGAAGAATCGCCCAACCTTTTGCGGGAGTGAATTCCCTTTGAAGATTTTTTTTAATAGGTTTAATTTTTTATCCAAAAAGGACGGAATAAGGAATAATAATTTCATATCACTTTTTAAGGAAAAAAAAACTGACTCGATTAAGTAAGTCACAAGACAAAATGTAAGAGTACTTGTAAACCAGTAAGGAAGATAGGCCTGAATCTGAATGTTCTACGGAGAACCTTCAAAAACCACATCTGTTCACGCCTAGATGGCTATTAAAAGAAGAAGAAAAAGTTGACAAATCAACCTACTGAAGGCGGGTTTCATCTCTTCTTTTTAATCTTTGCAATGCTCACTGTTGAATAAAGCGCTTCCGCTCAAGTTGTGATTCAAAAATGATGTGCCGTTTAATGAATTGACAATGAGTGTAGTATAATTAGCCTGTCATCCTTGCGTAACGCCGCTGTCAGAGGGAAACATTTCTGCCTTGCAAAATCAATTTTATATTTCTATTTAATAGGTTTCATGGGGCCTGGTGTCGAGAAACTAACTTACTGCATCTTTCAAGGAAACTAAACTCTCATTTCATTACATCTAGGAAGAGTTGGGTATCCGTTTCTATGGCTTGTCCTAATTAACCAACTGCTGTAATTAAGAGGAGAGCTCTGCGAAAAACAGAGGGGAGAGGCTTAAGTCTGAGTCAGTTCTCTGTGGGTGGACGGAGAGTTAACCGTTAGAAATACCACAGATCTTTGTCTCCATAGGATTCCCGTTATTCATTCTGTTCCTCACTAAAGAACAAAGTACATGAACTTTCCACTGACATTTATGTCTCCTGCAATAGTGCTTCCAAATCTTTCTATTAAATCCGTCTGTATCTCAAAGGAAATATGCAAGAAATATAGAAATATAAAATATATATATATATATTATATATATATATATAGAAATATACGCAAGTGTCAAAAATAATCTTTATTTTGTTTTGCACAATACATTTTTTTTTATTTAACACCCTTTCCAAGAAAACATGCCTGTGCCTCTTTGCAGGACTCACTGCTGCATTTTATCCTTGGTACAACCCCCAAGTGTTTTCACTTAACTGATTGCACCTCTTGTCAGCAGTGTGTGGGCGTGTGCACACCGTGAATGATTGACAGGTCCCTGGGTCTCCTGTTGGACTCCTTGTACCTGCTAAGTTGAGAAAATGGACGTGGATCTATTAATAGTCGTTCTTGGAACTGTTCCTATGCACATTATTTCAACAGCATTCAATGTAATGACTAAACATGGAAAATGTGATGTGGGATGTCATTGGTCAGATGTAGCTTGTAAATAGATATGTGAATGTGTGCTGCAGTTTGCTTTGTGGTAGTGTTCATACAATACAAAAGAAGGTTGTAGCTTATTGTTCTCTATTAGAACAACAACACAATAATGTATTGATTGGCTGACAGACAAAGACAAAGAAAAATTCAATGTTAGACTTGCCTTAAACAAAGGTGAATAAATTATTTGGCTGAATGGCTTAATTTGACTAAAATGCAGGATTTCTTTAGCTGATGAAGACATCAATTTATTTGTCAGCCTTTAAAAATAAGCCTGGGATTTAACTGAATTGATGGTGGACGCATTAAACTGTGGTATTAAGTCGAAGGGAAAGCTTCCACCTTTCTCTGAGCTCAGGAGATGTTTGTGCTTTGATTGGTACTGACAGCATTTTAAGTCCTCCTGTTCAGCAGATTCAAGATTGACTGGCACTCCGGGTTGAAGTTGACTAAGACAGGTAGGCGAGTGAACCTGGCAGGAGAAGCACGTCGAACAGGATGGAGAGTCGGACAGGCGGACAGGAGAAGCAGTTAGAAAGCCAGAGAAATCAGGCAGTCGTCCAGGCTCGACAGCGAGATTGGCAGACGTCCGTCCACAAAGACACACAGGCATTTGTCCACGGACAGCTGTCCATCCTCTGATGGGCGATGGCTCAAAGCTTTTTTGAAGTAAGATAATAAGTCTGAGGCAAGGCCTGGAAAAGATTGGCATGTTTTCCTCAGTGGTCAGATTAAAGCCGCTATGAACCAGGGATTTTGTATGTGTCTGTGTGGATATGGATGTGTGCCTTTGAGTGTGTGTCTTCTAAGAATTACAGGGTACTTTTGACAAACTGGTTTGTAGGGTTATGGATGCTTGATTGAGAAAATTACAGCTGAGATTAAAAAAACAAAAAAAGTGTGTAAATAACACAAACACACAATCCATGTAACAGATTGAGTTTAACACATTGTTCCTTTTCAGTTGAAATGATATTAGTAAAACTGTCACTGGCAGTTTTGAAACGGCTGTGACTCAGTTGGTAGAGTCGGTCGTCTCTCAACCGGGGGCTCGATCCCCAGCTCCTGCAGCAACATGTGTCCGATGTGTCCTTGGGCAAGACACTTAACCCCAAGTTGCTCCTTCTGCTTCTTCAGTGACGTATGAATGTGTGTATGAATGGGATTAGTTAGTTCTGATGGACACTTGACATAGCAACCTCTGCCATCAGGGTGTGAATGTGGAGGTGTGACATGTGATGTAAAAGTGCTTGGAGTAGTATGAAAACTCTATACAAGCTCAAGTCCATTTACCATTTAAAGTTTAAAATGTTTAATTTAATTAATAGAGTGAAGAAACTAATATATCAGATGAATATATTTGGGATTTTAGCAGTTGATTATATAACGACACATAACAGATTACCAGGCTATACTATTGTGGGCGGCAGTAGCTCAGTGTGGGCGGCAGTAGCTCAGTCTGTAGGGACTTGGGTTGGGAATCGGAAGGTCGCCGGTTCAAGTCCCGGCACGGACCAAGTCCGGAAATTGGTCTGGTAGCTGGAGAGGTGCCAGGCCACTTCCTGAGCACTGCCGAGGTGCCCCTGAGCAAGGCACCCAACTCCCCCCCCCCCCCCCCCACAAGCTCAGGAGCGCCCGCCGTAGGGCAGCCCCCTCACTCTGAGACCTCTCCATTAGTGCATGTCCACAGGATCCTGTTTGTGCATGTGTGTGTATTTCAGTTCATGTTTGTGTAGCATGTTTACTAGACAGAGTGTAAAAACAAATTTCCCCTCGCGGGATCAATAAAGTATAAATTCTTCTTCTTCTATTTGTAATTTGAAAATACAATTTTAAACTCCTTGCACAGATTTACTATACTAATTAATTTACAATAACGTTTTAAACCAGTTTTTCATTTGCTTGGCCTGATCATAGTAGTGACACTAAGACACACTCAACAGGATTCCAAAGCGAGACTCCACAGGGTAGATTACCAAAGGCAGGTTCATTCAGTCGGGTTCGATACACCCGTAGTCCAAAAAAAACATGAGCAAACAAATACAAAGGAGCAGGCAAAAGGGAGGGTCAAAAAGGCAGGCAAAAGTCACACAAGGGACAAGGTCATACAGAGGAAAACACAACAAACTGGAAACATGAGGGAGGACACACGGGGATTAAATACACAGACAATCAGGGGTCAACAAGACGCAGGTGAGTTCAATCAGGGCGGGGATGACACGCAAGGCAGGAGACATGAGGGGCAAGAGACAAGGGTACTGTCAGTAACAAAATAAAACAGGGAATGAGAATTATAAAAACAAGAAAATATACTAAAAAAAAAAAATACTTAACATCTGGACAGAGTGTCACATAGACTGTATGAGAAAAGAAATGGACGATATGATGTGAAGCCAAAGCATCTTGCTCATCTTGATGTTATTAGGTTGGACTACGGTCAAACAAAACAAAAATCTAAATACTTGTCAATACGTTTTTTCAGTTGCACATAGTTTCTATCATTAAAATAACTTCCTACGATGTTGATTAAAGTGAAAGTGTTAATTTTGCTCAAATTTCTAATTTATATAAATGATTTGATGCTAAAAAAAAGGGGGTTGTAAAGTCGTGAGTGACAGGTCTGTTGAGTAATCTGAAATAAAGAGGAGATGTAATTAACTTGAAAACTACCATCATCCAACCTTCTGTAGTGTGAAGTGTCTTCATTTCTACAAATGTAGCAGTCCTACTGTAGACTACGCTGAACTTAAACACACAGTATGTAAACTCTGCCACTAAGGGGCTCTCAATAAAAAGTAAAAGAAAATTACAAAAAACGAGCTCAGAGTCAACTGTAGTCAAGACAAAGAGGCGAAACAGATCTGAAGAAGATAATATGTTTCAGACAAGCTAATGTATCCAAGTACAATGCAGCACATACAACAACAGTACAGCAGCTTTAGTTCCTGCTTACTAATGTAGCGATCTCTGACGAAACATCCGGTGTTTCCACGGCAATTTCAAAAATGTCAAGTTTGTCGTGGCAACTCTGTCATGGCAGTATCCTTTCTTTTTTGTCAGTAAGTTGTGTTTTTGGTAAGAGTAGAGGCAACATGTCAATGCAGCACCTCCACTAGCAAATCTCCACTGCACATACTCTTTTTCTGGCTTCACTTTTTGTAGAACGAAACCAAGTAGAGTCACATTATCTGTCTTCATACGCTCGATGATTTCAAGCCTTTAAATCTGAATATTTCAGCTCTTATTAAACGGTTGTCTTTGTAGTTTGTAAATCAAGTTATAAATGGGTTTATGTGTGTTGTTTGTCTTGTAGTAAAACTTCAGATCTGCTCTCAGCTGTTTTCCTCTGTTCATTGAGTTTTCGGTCAGACTCTCATTGGTGGAAGATGTTCAAATAAACACGCATGGTTTAGCTCCTTTTGTTTCATAGACCATTCAAACATATCACATCACAGACACCATTTAAATCAAAAGGGAACGCTCGACGCGTGAGGCTAACATCGCTGACATTTCTACCTGTTGCACCAGTCCAACAAGCATCACAACACTCACGCAGAAAAGCAATCAGACATCGCGTTTATGATGCCGCTGTGATGTTCTGCCAGTCTTTTATGCTGTATATAGAAAGAACTCACATGAAGGGCTGTGGGTGAGTGAAATAAATTGATGCTGAAAATCTAATGAAATTTCCCATGCCTTTCAAGTTTGATCCCTCTTCAGCGTGTAGGTGTCGGAGCAGGCTTGGCTGAATGCACTGCATCCACTCATGCCTGCACACAAAACAACCTTCATCTCCCTCGGTTTGGATATTCTCGGAGGCTTCATTCCGTTGTGTCTCCTCTGCTGTGTCAAGCACATATTATTTTTAGTTAATTACCTGTCTCTGTCAACCTCCAGCATCCCACTCTGCAGCCTCGCTGCATCCACCCCGGATGCGGGTTGTCTACCACTGCAAGAAAAAGTACACCTTCTATGATTGATGACTTCTATTCTCAAACCGCTTCACCTTAGTATTCCAGCCTCAGAAATGTCTGAGCTGCGAGGAACACAATATAAAACTTGCACTCAGAATCAGTACCACTTCTCCAACACAATCAGAATAACATCTGTGACTTCTTCTCTGAGCAGAGAAATAAGAGAAGTGACTACAGGACACTAGCAGCTCAGAACACATGCCTAAGCAATATCTGCCCTTGGGATGCATCACTCTGTGAAACAAACGTCATATATTTAAAGCCCATCTTTGACCGTAAAATATAATGGTCCCCTCTTATTGACTGAATTAGCAAGGTAATAAAAGCTCTGTATTGACAGAACTGACAATGGATATGTTGAGGATTGATTGTGTCATGCAGCTAGCGAGGCTACTTAGGAACCAGGACTCTTGTTCTGTATTCACTGCCTGTCCTCCTGAAGTGTTAAAAAGATCACTGATAATGATGATCGTTAAGGTTAAAATTAGGACGAAAACACACACCTGAGCCCCCCACCTGTGTTTCATATTAAAAAGCCTTTAGACACCCAACAGTATACAAAATGAATAATGAAATATCAGATGTAGGAATTCACAAAGTTGGAAAGCTTGTTGATGAGGCATTGTCTCTTTTTAGGTGACAGCGACAGATCCCCCCCCCCCCCCCCCCCCTCAAAATGAGTGCATGTGTCAGTAGGTGTGGATATGCACTTAGCTAGATCACAAGAAGAACACAGAGGTTATACCCCGTCCTAATTCAGCATCGGGGCGTAAACCGTTTTGGTTTTTAATTTGCCCAATAAGGTCAGATTTGCGAACAAAAAAAAATACATAGACAAATAAATAAATGAATGAATGGTACTCCATCCACTACAATGTAGCTGACCTTTCTACAGTAGTTATTGTTTTAAGTCTGAGAGAGGGAGTCTAACTCCAAAATCAACATTTCATTGCTGCCAAGTGACTGATATTTACAAGTTACAATTCACTTAGCAGACGCTTTTATCCAAAGCGACGTACATCAGAGAGTAAGTACCACACTAATACATTCATACACCACCACCGAAGCAGCAGGAGCAATGCAGGGTTAAGTGTCTTGCATCAGACATGTTGCTCAGCTGGGGATTGAACAGTAAACTTTCCGGTTGAGGGACCACAACTCTACCAACTGAGCTACAGCCGCCTGTATTTGTGTATTGACTTACTTTTTATGTATGTTACAATGTTACAATTCACTTAGCAGACGCTTTTATCCAAAGCGACGTACAGAGTAAGTACTAAGTAAGTAAGTAAGTAAGTACTATTCATGTATAAATGTAAGCGAAGATCCCAGCCTTTTTATGTGTTCTATCGAAACCACAGCCAGAGCAGCTTTGGAACTAGAATTGTATTAGTTCATTTATGTGTTCCCTGGAATCATACCCAGGTTTTCTGCACAATTATCAGTCCCTAATGAATTTATGAAAAAACATTTTCATTTATTAAGAAGGACATTGAGTTTTACATCTCCTCCTGATACTCTTAAAATGAAATCTGCAGTGAGAGCTGTGCCAATGTGCACTTGGGTCTCCAAATGGGACAGAAAAAAAATCCTCTTTGTGTTACAAAATAATGTTTAAAAAAGTAAACTTAAAATTATACTGAATTAGCGTCTTCCACACTTTGTGTCTTTTACACAACTTCAGCTTCTACCAAAATGTTGCTGCTTCTCAATTTTGGGGACCTGTCGTACTACTATCTTTTAAATCATGCTAAACAAAATGCTGGCAACTTTTGAAATAAAATAAAAACCCTTTAAACAAGTATAAACAAGTTGCATTACTGTTTGTACTTTATTAATCTATATCATTTCCCCAACTTCTCTTTGCCCTGTCATTCCCTCGTCTGTGTAAAGAGAATTCATGGACAACCATGAACAGACCTCCTTTTCATCTGCAGTGTGTCTGATATATCATTCATTCATCTTATCTGATATGCAGCCTTTGAGATATGATCCCCACTGAGATTTTTGCCACTGATTATAACCATTAACATGCAGTCTGTCTGGGCATGAATAGGGTCACTACCCTCAGCATTAAAACATTCTGGAGGGGATGTGATTTACTCGCTGATCTCGCAAGGAGGGAGGGTATGCCCTTTTGTAACGCGGACATTTAGATTGGGGATGTGCATCACAATTAATGCAAATAGAACATTTTAATCAGCTCAGCCATTGTCCTTCAACTCTGTGCTGATCCGCTGGATTGCTCTCTTCTGCAGCATATGCGTGTCGGTTTTTAGCATGCAGCCTCTCTACTGTGACATAACCGAGTCCTTTTGTGTCTAAAGAAAGATTGAACAGGAGGCTATTTTCAGAATGCAGAAGCGTTCCTGAAATATTGGTGTATTTGACCAGTGGTAATTGAAATCCTGCATTCCTTTATTTCTTTCCTGAATAGATGCACTGTCGACAAATGTAACACTTAAGCAGAGTTCTTTCTCATCCATTTTTGATCAAGGCAGGTGGATTGTTTGTTTTTTTTACATTTATTTTTTAATCAATTTTCTCAGAAGGGCCAGTGCGGGCAGTTGTTGAAATCAGGCTAACCAGACTTAGCTTAACAATTTGACCACTACAGTTGATGGGGGTGAAATAATCACAGTTTGCATGGTTGCATGGGTGAGATTTATGTGGCTGGTGAAATTCTGATTACCCTTTCTAGCTTGAATTAAATCATTTGCAAAAAGATTACAAATACAACCAGGGAAATGGGAATCATGACACATATAGGAAAGGTACATAAGTCAAACTCCAAGAGTTCTGAGGACTTTACTCCATGTCTGAGTGTTTTACTCTGTCACAAGAATGTATCAAGTCAGCTGCAAGGGAAGGTCTGTTACAGAAAGGGAACAGCAAAGCAGTGGAAAATTACAAGTTGAGCCAAAAGATAGGAGTAGACAAAAGGACAGAAGAGAGAGGGAGTGAGATGGGTAGGTGGACCTGGAGTGTTGTAGGATTAAAGGACAGAGAGAAATTGATAGTTAGGGAGTGTAGATAGAGAGCGAGGAAAAGCACACACACGGTCCTGCTTTCAGCTCCCTCTGACCTGAGAGGCACAGCCTGTTTGATTTAGTGCCAATCAGAGTTTTTAATGTCTGTGCAGCGCATCATAATTTATTAGGATTATCATAAACTTGTGCTGGGCGAGGGAAAAGGAGCAGGGGCACTTGTGCCTCCCTCTCAGAATGAATTACTAGCTGCAAGCTGGAGTGTCAATCAAGCCACAAATGGCAACAGCAGCTTTTTCACTTTTTTTTTTTTTTTTTTTTAATCATACCTTTCTGCACAGCCTATCAAAGCCAGGACCCTCAATAAATATTCACCCCATCATATTCCACCCTAGATAGGGCCTAAGAGATGAAGTGAAGGAGCGCTAAAGGCAGGTTTGAATTACATTCAGGGCTGACATCAACAGCAAAGGGGATACTTAGGGGGGATTATTTGCTTTGAATGCCTTAGTACTACTCAAACCAGAAGCAGCAATTGCTTTGGTCTCATTTCAGACAAATTAGGAACACAGGACATTAAGTTAGGCTTTTGCGTGTTCTACTGGTCTACATCATGGAGAGTTTGGATAGAAAGCAGGATGACTGCAAGCGCAAAATAGGTATTAGTGGGAGAGGCAAATAAACGCACAATACTTTCTAGTTATAGGAGATAAATCTGAATATTACAAAGAACATTTTGGTTATAAGAAAACATCGGCATTAAATAGGGCCTCTCTTTTCTTCCCTTAATCTTAAGAATGAAGTGTCATACATTGAGCAGGATGTGCACACTGTGTCCTCTGTGGCTCGGGCGCTCTACACTCGGGCCGTTGTTGTGCTCCAGACAGCTGGTCAGCGCTGTGTCTGATCGGACATAAATGCCCTGGAGAGAGGTATCGAAGACAGGGGTACAAACAGTGGTGAGGTCCCCCAATCCAAGCGTCCTACAGAGTAGCAGCAGCGGGCTTTAGAGGGAGGTGACGTGCGCATTATGGAGAGGAGCGCACCAGAGGGGGCGAGCTGGGGGAGAGACGAGCGACCAGAGAAAAAGGAAATCCCCAGTTTAAAATATAATGTTGGTAAAAAGAGGGAAATAGGACGACATAAATATCAATGTTGAAATTCTATAGAATGCAGAGGCTGTGAATGTTCAGTTTTGTTTGGATATATGGCAACAATAGCCTGTAGTTTAATCATAGTGTTTCTCTTCCTTACTTCTTCTTCCGATTAGAATATTGAATCAAATTAAAAAATAAATGCTTGCCATTTATTTTTCTGTCATTTGAAACATGTAAACACTAGTGGGGAAAAACGTGACCTTTATGCCTTCTTAACTTCAATAACAGCAGCCTGTTGTGTGTAACACTGGTCTCCTGGATTAGCATGTTCCTTTCAAAGGTGTTAAATACAGACACCGTCACAATCACCGCAATTTTTTGTCAGGTTTGGTAAATCACAATGCGTGTACTAACTTAACTTGTTTGCATTTTCTCCTCCCAGTATTTTGCACGTTAGGGCAGAAACGCCCCATATGAATATTCATTAAGTCAAACGTACTAAAAGGACGATGCGTGTTGTTTTGCTCATTTGAAAGACGCAATCCTCACTGCGTGCCGTTAATAGATCAGATAGCACTTTTTTTGCTGGTGGTATCAAGTTTGCACACGTTTTAAGACACGCAAACCTTTAATAAATCTGGCTCTAAGTGTTGCACGGTGTACTGAACTTTGTGAAAGACTGCTCCCACTGTAAGTAGAACAAAGATAACAGTGCCCACATGTGGACTTAAAGCTCCCAGATAAATAAAAAAAGACATGTGAATGGGTTGCTGGAACAACAATTAATTGAAAATGACCTGTTTCTAGAATCACAGAATATATTGTATTCGTAGAATAACACATGGGCATTGTACAGGGCAGGTCGATTGTATAATACAAAATACCTGAGTAATTTACGAACACATACAGTATAACTACACATTAGCAATTTACACTCAGAATTAAAAAAAAGCTCTCTGGCTTTGTCAGAATAAATGGGTGGAGATTAACACTTTGTCTTGAGGTATTTAATACAAAATTAATGAAATCACTAAAACTCCAAAATGTGACCAACCCTTGTGGGCGTCCTTCTTCCGATTCCGATCTTCTATTGTATCGAGTATTAAACTGATATAATTTCAGTTTAAAGTATCATCTGGTCGTGTATCATGATACTAAACCTGCTATCAGTATCGAAGTCAAGATGTTGGTATAGTGACAACACTGTTGGGAATTAGTACCATTATTTGTAGAATTATTGTTGCAAATGCAATTATTACTCAATCAATAACCTGTTTTTTTTTTTTCAATCTACCCACATGATCTACTCAGCCTGAGCTCCTTGCATTAAGCATTGGCTTGCAGCTTTTTAGAAAGTTCAAAAACAAAAAATAAATATGGGTAAAGGAATTTAAAAAAAAGGCTGAATCCTGGACTATGCAGAGCTGCATACTGTGCATAATATACCTACCTGTAACCAAACCACAGATAAACCAACAAAATAAGCCCCTGCTGGGTAGAGGATCAGCTCTGAATCCAAGTTTAAACTGTTAAAATGACCTCATTGTCTCTGGAAAGTTCTATCAATATTGACACATTTTATTGCTGTTAATGTCAGATTTTCAGTTGTTGCTGATGCTAAACGACTTTAAAAACAACTTTTTTTTTTTTGCAGGATTTTTGACGTTTTACTTTCACCTCTGAGGGGGTGTTCATGGTTTTGTGAAATTTGCAGAAGCAAGCCAAATATAGAAACAGCCTCTTACTGAAACAACCTCTGATCTGCCAAACTCTCCCATCACTGGAGATATTTTTCTAAACCCTGAACACAGAGCCAAGAGGAGCTGCAAAGGTCTGGTTTATATTCTGAGACCACTTATTAAAATAGGCTGAAAGGTTATTAGTGAATTTTTTGCCCAATGATTCCGAGAAGAAAGTCTACCCCGATGCATTGATTGAAACACTGAGTAAACTTGACATTTGTTATCTGTTGCCATTAAGGTTCGGATTCAAAATGCTTGGATGAAGATCTCTGAACTGATCTTTCCTCTTCTGCTAAGCCCTTTCATTTTATTCTGATCAGGCAGAGGCAAGAGAAAGTCATTGAAAGCATCACAGGAATATGATGTTGAGGCTTTGTTGTTGCTATCCAGGACTAATATGAACCCTCTCAGCCCTCTTCATCACAGAGGACTTGAATGAATTTACTTGCCAACAAATGGGTGAGTGGAAAGTGTAAATAAGGTGAAGATTCAACTTGAGAAGGCTTTGATGAGATCACTAGCCTTTTTCCGTTGCACTGTTCGACGATGTATTAGTATCAAGTATTTACTTTATGTTCTTCCACATCTACATACATGCAGCAAAATCTTACTTGTGTTTGTTACTTATTTAAGACTCCTTTAAATGCACAGTATGTAATTTCAGCCACCATGGGGATCTCAATCAAAACGGTAGTCTCTAAATCTCTAAATCTACCACTTTTTAAAGTGTCTGTCTTGTCTTGGTCTCAGATTGGGCAGACTCCGGATTGTAAATCAAGACCGGTCAAGACCGCCACTGACAGGCTATTTTGCCACCTAATTACTGTGATTTGAAGAAAAATGCCCCCTTTCTAAAAGAACAAATAACTTCATTCATAATTTCATTTTTATACCCCAGTCATAGCTGCAACCTTCCTGGTGTTCAGGTCTAAGCAAGTGACCCACCTGCTGCACACAGGATGAGGATTTTTCATTGATATTTATGGTCCTGGTCGTGTCTCAGTCTCACCCTGCCTTGGTCTTGGTCATGTCTCGGTCTCGAAGCACTCTGGTCTCGGGTATGTCTTGGTCTTGGTTGGTGTGGTCTTGACTACAACACTACATGGCGGCTCGGTCATGACAGTCACCATGAAAGACAAGGGGTTGTTACAATAAAATTAAGGATTATTTTTTAAGGCTTTGATTACTTTTGGAAATATTAGAGGTAATTTACTCCACAAAAATATATAACTTGGTTTAGTCATTTAAAATAAAAAAGGAATTTAGATATTTTATTGTACAGATTAAACATGTTACATTTTTAAATAGTTACATTACAAACTAAATAACTGGCATCATAACAAGATGAAGCGTTTTCCCTTTACTCAAAAAAAGAAAAAAATAACATAATTACAAATTCAAGCATCATTAATTCAGTGTGACTTGTGGTGGCAAGCATAATCTATTTGTGTAAGGTTATGTCTGTTCTTTTCAGGTGTTAACTGTAATTTATGAAATAGACTGAATGGCTTTAACTCCCATGGTAGCCTGCATTGACAGTGGAAACACTCATTCCAATGAATGGATGGAAAATGAGTGGAACAATAGCTGGGATGGCTTTGGGGAGTCTGTTTGGGGCCTGTACTGGCATGAAGCTCAGTGGGAGTATGAGAGGCAGGCAGACTGGAAGCCTAATTAATCCAGCCTTCCTTAATTAGTCTCTCCCGTCCATGACACACTCGCCAATCTTCTGATGCTCCCGTTCCCTCCTCTGCTCTTTCTGCAATGCTTTCCCTCATTTTCCTCCCTCTAAAATTGTGTCTATTTCTCCCTTTCTCCCTCCGCTCTGTCCGATTTTTCCATCTTTCCAGGCTTGACCGAATCCTGACAATATGTTCCGAGGTGATAAACAAGCACATGATGCGGCTGAGGGCAGCTTAGGCAAAGCTAGTGTGTGCCGTAGCCTGCGTTGCCACTAGAGGACGAGACAAAAGCCCAGCTGTAGGCAGCAAAGATTGCCTGCCCCACATTGTCTTCAGAGATATACCGTGTGTCTCACAATGCAGGTGGTCACTATGCAGCTGGATGGCACGATGCCCCCCGAGCGCTGCACCTCCTTGCGTGTGGATCACGGCGCTAATCTGCAAACACTGGCACATGAAAACACTAAATGCTTTCCTCCAGCATAGCGCGACATCAGACCATGGCAGCAGCTGTAACCAGGGCCAAGGTTGCTATGCTCAAAGATGCTGACTTTAATGACGCTGCGAGATGCCGAGGCCCGGCCCACTCGCTCTGTGCCCAGAATAATGAGGCAGTTATTCCACCAGTGGCCGTGACCATTGGAAATGACTGCACTGTGAATACTGATCAAGACTAACTGTTGACATTCTGCATGCACCATGCTGGCTTTATAATGAGCCGCATGATTAACTCATCAGGTTTTTCTTCCTTTTCTTGGGGGAAAAGGTTATATACTCCACTTCGGATGTAGAGATAATGCAGCAAATCCAAAATTACCAAATTTATTAAGGACCTGTCTTAACCATGGCATTTATTGTAGTGGAAATAATGTTGATTTTAAACTTCATTTAAGCTGCATTAAACCAAAATGTGTCTATAAAATGAACACTGGATCCTGAACCTCAGGAGAAATTTGACGCTCTACAGAGCTTCTTTTTTTTAGCTCATATATTTGTAATGCGGCATATTTGTTGCTTTGGTGAAACCTCTGGGTTCTCATCGTCTCTGCTTCAACATTTTAGTCCTAATTAAGCTGCACACTCTCTGTTCAGCAACATACTAAAAGACAACGCTAACACAGAGCTCTTGGAACAAGTTGGAACATGTGGTTGCAAAATAATCAGATTTTCTTTCTCAAGTTGATATAAGATACAAACGAATAAATATTCCACTGATATGCATCATGTGGAGAGAAACACAACTCCAAATAAGCCATGTTGTTCAAGATATTGCCACCAAAGTAGTCAGAACAAGATCATGGAGTGAAAGTATGGAAGTTCATTATGACGCTTATAGGTGCTGGCTGGAGGATTTTTGAGAATTTTTTTGCAAAGGTCAGAATGCTAGTTTACCCTTGTTTCCTTCTTAATGGACTATAGCTTAATATTTTATTTTCAAGATGGATAAATCATTTCATTGCAATAAAGTAAGTGACCTTATTTTTCCCAACTGACACACTATTTCCTAAAGGCATGACAATGTAAATTGTAATTCTGCACTGTGCATTATATTATATTATATTGTATATATTGTTATATTATAACAATGGCAAAAAGCTACTTTTGCTACCCATTTTAGCTCTCAGTTATGCTTGATTTATAAGTCAATTGTAATGCATTCTAAAAACAATTGTGCCTGCATGGAAAAAATAATATTTTCTACATTTAGTTGAGATTTAATTGTAATCATGCTTCTTAAAGGAAGAATGCGACTTTTTGATCCAGTAGATGTCGTCCTTGAGCACCAGCATGAAACCAAATTAAAACTGCTGTTTGGCGACACCTCCGCTACTCTGTAGCCCCTGCTTTCCTCCAAACCCCTTCCAATCTTGTTTGCACAAATGAGTTTAGCACAAGGGGCTGATAAAATTGTCCTTGCTGCGGCCTGCATTGTTGTGTTATCATGCTAATGTTAGAACACTTTAGTTGGCTTGTAGCTTCACACTGCATGTAAATTGACATGGAATGACTGTGATCTAAAAGAGCTTACGTTACATCCAAATAAGCAGTGAGTAGGCTATGTTCTTCTTCTCTCTAGTCTGTGACTAAAACAAATTTTATACGCAAGGGGAGGAGCCAGTCCATGTAAACCTGATGTAAACACAGCTATGACAACAACACAGCCGATGGCACTCCTGCTGCTCACTCATCGTCAACCGTCATGACTCAGAGACACTTAGAAAGAAAAAACTTGATTTCTGCTATATTTATGTGTAGTGTCACACATTCTACCTTTAAGAGTTAGCTCACCTGCACTTCACCAGGTGGAGATAAAACAAGTCAATAATACATATGATAGAGTAAGACGATAATCATCTGAAAGAGATCTCCTTTTTACCTGATGAACCATAATTGGAAAAGATATCACAAGGGATAATTTTTCATCTGCCCCCCCCCCCTTTGCTGTCGGTAAAGATGGCCTAGTTGTGAATCAAGGTCATCTCGTATCTCTGCTGCACTTTCACCAAAACAGTTGGCAGTTTTTTTTCCCCTTTCTTTCTATTTCTCTCTCTTTGAACAAAACTATATTTCTTTGCCTTCCACTTCTGACCTCCTATTGCCAGTGGGGTTGGACACAGTCTGAAATAGAGACCAGTGGAGGGTTAAGGTGAAGTTGTTTTTTTTACACTCCATAAGCCAAAAATCCCTTTTTTTCCTCACCATTCTCCCCTGTAATAATGCTTCAAATGTCAAACCTCAGTCGTGATTGCCTTCATCATATTACACGAGGCCTTGGTGGCATTTGCTTTGAACTGAGATAAAACAAAGGCCTTGCAAATATTTCTGATGTTATTCCTTTAGGTTTTAGGGTGAAGAACTAAAAGCTTTATGAGTGAGATGTGGACATTTGCACCTGTGTACTTTAGCTTTGTTTAAGTTAGAGTAATTCACATAGCTTGTCCGCGGGAAGCCCACGTCGGCGATGAAGGATCGTGTCCAATACACAAGCCGAGGGTTGTCAGCTCTCTGTGGTTTCAGTGTAACAGCTTGGTGAGTTAGTTTTTTAACTTCCTTACCCCTGCATATAATCCCCAGTTACTCCCAGGCTGTGTGGGTCTGAGATCTTGGAGCTTTTAAGGTTCTGCACTCTAACTGGTGTGTATAGTGACTCACTGTAGTCTGCAGACTTAGCGATCACACTCCCTGAGCACCAAGCATAAATCTGTGTAGCCTGCTCCAGTTAAATGTTTATTTTCACCCACATTTCTCATTTCTTTTGGTGCTGTGATTCAGCAGCTTTTCATCCTGCCTTTGAGAATATAAGAATATTTGTGATGCAGACATTTTTTTTCTGGCCTGTTCAGTGCGGCCCATTTTCTTCCCCGTGTGGGTTTTCGGTTGTCTTTGTGCCTTCATTTTCTATGGCCGTCTTTTTTTTTTTTTCCCAGGGCTTTCTCGGCATCATTTGCATGGCCTACTTTCTGTGTGGGGTTTGGTTAATACCCACGAGTAGACACTTGAGCAGTAAACACTCGCCTTGCCGTGACTACCGTCGGGTTTTCTGTATGAACTGATCCACTTAAGGCTTGATCTCTGTAATGCCTCTTATGCTATCCAGGACCATACTTCCTTTCAGGATCTTGACCAAGCAATCAGACACCTGTGCGGGGTCAAATGAGTCCGCTTCTTTCTAAAACAGAGATCCACTAAATGCAATAATTATCTCAAGTCAGTTTTTGGCAGCAATAATATGTCCCAATTAACACACTGTGACTCCTGTATCACTGCAGATGCTTCTAAATTTTGCGCTTCACCCTTGTCACTGCAAAGATGGAAGAGTTATAGTGAGACTAAGGAGTGCCGGTTGGAATATAAAAGCTTGTCTTTTGCATCAGTGAGGATTGTTCCAGATAGATAGATGGATGCTTTGTTCTCCATTTCTGTAGAAATGTGTTGCCATAATCCTTAAGGAGCCTATCATAAAGTACAAAAATACACTTCACACTCTCCAAGTACAAACAAGTTTTTTGTACCAACAGCCACAATTATACACACATACCTTCACACATAAAAGACCTACCTATAGGAAGAGGTGGGGAGTGAATCATGATTCACATAGTCGAGGTTTTATTAAAATATCCCACTGGGGAAATGAAAAAAAAAAACAACAACATGGAACAAAACCCTGCAAGGCATCTGCTGCTAATTAACATTATTGATCTTACTGACAGTTCTTCAGCTGAGGAGATCACACTCAGTTGTGACACACCATTTTGTCCAGACTTTGCTGACGTAACGGAACAGTCACTTCCAAAAAAGTGTGTGTGGATTTTTTTTTTTTTTTTTTTTTTACCTGTCACAGTCGCTTTCAAATTGAGTTTCAGAAGTGCAACAGCTGAATCAAGTCAAGAGCCGACAGCTGCGCCTCTTTCACTTGAGAGGAATCTGTGCTCCGGCTTGCATATCCTGGATTTTGTTTTCCTGTGTGCTTATTATAGAGTTCGAAATTCCTCAAAACACATTCAAAATATTTGGATGTGAGATGAATTGCAATTTCACTTGGTCACGTAGATTTTCTAAATTCCTATTCCTTTTCTCTCTATATGTTTTTTTTTGTTGGCGTTCATGAGCCATCACATGTCATACTAGCATACGGCCACATGCACTCAAGGCATCATATAGAAATATATGCACTGTATAATATAACTATGCTAATAAGAATGTCAGTCAATACAAAAACCTTCACATCTATTAGAGACTTCACCAGTCAGCATAGTCACTGGTTTCCATATACCTGTCTACTTGAAGTATTCCCTTCAGAGAAAATCCATATGGAAGTGTCACATGCATATCTTCATAGCAAATGATCAATGGCATTCCTCCATTTTCATGCATTTCTTCAGTATTTGGGTGGAGGAAAAAAGGTGGTGGGGGGAAGAAAAAAAAAAATCTCAGAAAGCTAATCTCCCTCTGCATTTGCAAGGCTTTCTGGGACACGAGAACCCCGGGAGGAAGCTGTCTTTGCACTATAAACAACTTCTCAGAGTACGTGTTGGGGTTTCTTTGAGAGAACAGGAAATAGACATGGAGGTTTGTCTTCCTAAGATGGGAGCTGCAAATAAAAAGATGGGAAACCGATGAGAGATGGAGAGAGAGAAAGGAGGGAGGGAGGGGGGGTGGGTCATATATAATGGCTGACTGGTAGAGAATGAGAATTGGCTGTTTTTCATTTCACCTGTCGTTGTAAAGGAAGCGGCTGTCACTACGAGGGCAATGTCACCAGGACAGACGATGTTTCCATGACAACGGGGAATTTCTCTCCGTCTTTCTGATTTGTGTTGAGCTGTTGCATGGGATAAGGTCTTTAAGCAGGGACGTGCTTCCCTTACACCCAACATAAATGAGAGGTGCACTTGTTCTGTCCATTCTGTGGGGACACGGTTGTATTTCTCTTTTTTTTTTCATTGTCACATTGCTCTTCAGATCTTCTTCTCTGTGCTGCTGTTTAATTCCGCTCATATCAAGCTGCGCCTTTTGATCGTCACTCTGCTTGTTCTACATCAAACACAGGTGGTGAGAGTTAAATTATAGACTGTTGTGCTGCGGTGCCGCTAATGTCTTACATCTGTGTTTAACATCCAGGTTGAAATCAAAACTGTGAAGTCGTCATTCTTGAATTCTCAGACACTGCAAGCCTCCCAAGTCTGCTTTGCTCAAAGCAGGAAAAATAGAAACTGGAGAGCCTGCTTTTTTTCCCCAAACAGAACAAAGACTGAGTGCACAGGTTAAGATCTCATGGCTGTCTATAGAGATAAGAACAACCCATCAGGTTTAGGACGTTTCCTGTGCTGTCCGAGAAATCCCTAGGATGAAGTGCCTGTGATCCAGAATAAGGTGGTGCTGCATACTGACACGCAGCATTGATTTAGTTTGTCCTAGTGAAAAGTGTTGAAGAAAAAAGGGAACTTTTCCAACTCTCCGCTCAGTTATCAATATGGTGAGTTTGTGTGGAAAGTTTAGGTTCACTGAAATGCTGTATTATCACTCGTCATTAGTGGTATCTATAGCAATGCAAATAGTTGTTAAAGTAGCCAAGTTTATGTCTTAATTCAATACTATAAAAGGTACAAAAAAAATAGAGTTTTAAGAAAATACAATGAAAAAAAAACTAAATCTGAAGTTATGGATAATCTACAAAACAAGCTGTCAACAGTTTTCACAGGGACTATTTTTCTTAAGAAAATGTAGTTCCAGTTATTAGACATGGATAGATTATTATTCTCTAAAGAACTTCAAAATAACCAGAGAGGCAAATAATGTAACTAAAACCCAATGTATGATGAAACTAAAACCCAACTGCGTCAATAGATAGCAGAGTAAGAAAAGGTTTGTAATTTACAGGAAACAACACTTTAAGGATAGTCAGCAATCCTACGATTCTTTTTATTAGAGAAGCATCAAGCTTCCATAAAACACCGTACAAAGTGTTTTGTGGCTCGTGTTGTTGAGGCTTTGTTGGCTCGTGCACAATCAGACCTGATGTAGAAAGAAGAAAGGAGCTTGAGCAGAATCAGGGGCCACTTTTCCATTGTGACACAGTTGGAAAATGATGAAGCCAATCTGCTCCATGCAGGGAGACACAGTCCCCTGTAGGCTTACTGATTTTAAGGCACTACGTTTATGTTTTGTTCCACCATCTCTCATTTTGAGAGCTGCAGGTGGGCTATCTTTTCTGGAGCACAAATTTTAGTTCTCCGTCCTCTCCTGGCATTGAGTCACTTGTGAAGGTACTGACAGACCTACAGAAGCGTGCCAGTTTTCGAGATGTGTTCACTTTGGGTTGTAACCAAGGTCCATTTCATCTTCAGTGAAGCAGGTTATTGTGTGCCATATCAATATGTAACGTTTTGGTTTCAGAAACATTTATTGGGTAGCACATATTTATTTGCAATAGTGAATAACATTTCCAAATGCCATTGAGGCTATCACAGTGAATTTAATGGCATGAATCCAGTGATGAATGACTTTGAATGGTTCTACCTCCTTAGAGATGTTTCAGTTTCAGAGTGCAGTCATTGTGTGAACAAGGCGGTCAGTACGGATGGGGAAGTGACGCTAAGCACTTACTGCATATGCTACATATTGATTACCATAACAGCCACACATTATTAATAGCCTGTGATCGAAATCTTGACCACAGTGCTTCATTAACATTCCAACAGAGTACATATTTTATAATTATGTAAATCTCTGGCTTCTTTTAAGTGTCTCTAAAATCAAGTCCTGCAAGTTTGAATTATTCATACTGAGACGCCAGCCTGCTTTACCGTAAAAGCAGAGAAAAAGACTGTGACGTTGCATAACTTCTGATGGTAAAATTGTGTTTTCAGTTACAGGAAGAAATGCCTTTTTTTCCCCCAGATCTTCAAGGCAGAGCTGAAATCAGGCCAAATCATTACTCAGTGATCTCTTTAATCAATACATGCATGGATTGCTGTTGGAATGAGTGTACAGCATTGATTTTAAGGGATTCAAATATCAACTCTGATCTTTCCCTTTTACCGCCATGATTACATATAGGGGCGGCTTTGGCTCAGTTGGTAGATTCGGCCATCTCTCAACCGGAAGGTTGGGGGTTCTCATTTTGGGAGCGAGAAGTCAGAAGACTAGAAAAGAGCTATACAAGCTCAAGTCTATTTGCCATGCACTGAATAGTATCATTGGTTGATGCAGTACATGTTCTTTAATGTACTTTTTCATCAATCAATCAATCAATAAATCAATCTGTATTTGTATAGCACCAATTCATATCAAATGTTATCTCAAAACACTTAAATTATCTAAAAAATGTAACCCCCCTCTTCCTAAAATGGTTTGAGCAGGTTTTTTTGCCTGTGAAATATTAACATTTTTGGTGGGGCCCATAGAACTTCAATGTAAGGCCACTGACATAGTGTGACAGAATCTGCTATAAACTAATTCTCAGATCCAAATCTGGATCGGAGCCAGGCCCAGGGGGCAATTTGTTAGCCAGGAGATTAGTGCTTACACCACCCATCCAATGTGTATATGTTTATATTAGTAGATTTCATCTGGAAAGGCCCATATACTGGGCCTTTAGAGGTCTAGCCATTTCACTTCATGTCAGTTGAGTACCGCCTCAACCCAAATTGTATTAAATGGCTTTTACTGTCTAACACTTTCATCAACAGCTTTATCAACTTTTAAGTACGTCCTGACAGCTTAAAAGACCTACAGGAGGTGAGATGTAGCATTTAGATATCTTGTCAGCACATGTGTCAAGTCTCATTCTATGTGGTCAGAATGATTAAATGCAGTCTTTGTCATTTTCATTTTTGGCATGATGATTTGTCCAACAGCTCAATTCACAGTTACGATGGTAAGTGCAGGCACTTGACTTTCATGAGAAATGAATGAATGATGTGGTTATATCTTCCCCTCAGAATCCCACAAGACTAGCCGTGCTCATTTCAATCAGACTCTAGCTGGGCTATCGGATCAGGGGGTCAGAGTTGAAACAAAACTCTTAATGACTCCCAGCAGAGACAACATTAGGCTGTGGTCTCTCACTTCAGCATGATGCAAATACACTGGAAGTGTACATTGATTTTCCCATCATGTCAGGACTATTCAGCAGCGCCAAATGCTTTCCCAGTCTCTCCCAATTAGCTCTCTGCCTGGGGAACACTGTCGATCCCAATCTGCCCATCTGCCTGTCAGTGGCTCCATTCCACTGAAGGAGAGAGATGGCAAAAGGGGAAGTAGGGGAGGAAATGAGCAAGGGTGCAAGAAAGCAATGTATAATTCTGTGTTTGGCGGCTACATGTGAGAAGGCTTGGCAGATCCGTCCAAAGCCAAAGCCAGTAGGGGTGGTTTGGAAGCGGAAGGACTCCCTGAGAGAGATACTGTTGTTTGGATGATAGAGTGAGGCACAATGCCCACTCACTCTCTCCATAGCCATTTATCAATGAAAACACAGGACTTGTTCGCTATACAGCCTCTGCCAAGAGGGATGCAGATTTCTCATTTCTCTCCGTTTAATACGTCTCGGTTTTTTGTAAATCTTCTATCTCCACTGGGATGGAGCTATCACTGTGCTGCCCTGAAGGTTAGGGAATCTGGTCCAGATAATGGCCTGTCTGAGAGGACTTCAGCTGATTCTCTCCCTCTCCCAAAAGGCCTTGGTGCTTGAAGTCGAATGGAGGCAGATGGACGTTTGGTATGATTGCCGCCTCATCATTCTCCTCTGGGTTCTTCTGCTCCGCTGCTCCTCTGAAGCGCAAGAGAGTTCTTCTCTGAACCAAAATGAGTGACAGAATCTACCGTACAGCCTTTCGACATGCAACACAGCTCTATACTGTATCTTCAACTGCCAAAATTGGACACAGTTGACAATTTGAGAGTTTGAATGAGAAATCTGTGCCGAGTGAATTAGGTGTCGTGAATGAATAGTCCTGTCTGTCATATTTAATTTGACATCAGGTTTTTCCTTGGATGGATCTTTGCATTGGCTACCTCCCACTGCTGAATAGTTTGTAATTGTATATGGAATAGCTGTTGTATTCCATTGGCCATTAGGGGCTCCGTCCTTTGAAAGTGGCTCCTTGCTTATGACGAGGATTCATCCCCACAATTTTAAATGAGAATCCATGCTGGTATGTCAGCTCTGTTGTCCTTACTGTCCTCACTCATTGGTATTCCTCGTCACTCTTTGTCCTGATGGGTGGTGTAATTACTGTAGCAACAGGGAGGCCGCTGGTTTGTATAGTTTGTGGAAAGCCTGCTGGGAGCTGCCCACTAGTGGGAAGGACGAAGAATACATGCTACCCTTCTGTAACCTCATCAACCAGTGTCGCAAAAGCCAATTATATGACAAATGTATTGAAAAAAATGCATGCACATGCACTGATGTTGATGTTCATACACACGCACACAACAGCTACTGAAAAACACTCATATAAATGCGTGCTCACACAGCAGGACATGTAGACACACATGGTGGAAATGTAGCTGTCCGCCTCTGCACACAAACAGATAAAGTCGCGGCCGACCTGAGCTGTGTGCGATAAATTTCCCCCACATCCCTTTATGGGCTGTGCTTTTTTATTTTGCTGCTGGGGTTTTATCTGGGGGCAGCAGTCGCTGAATCCGCATATCCTGGCCTGGCACAGCCAGGACTTCGCCTACAGTGCATTAGTTCTCACATGAGGAATGAGTTTTTTGATGAAACGCCCCACCATTCTCAGGCCTGATGGAACAGCACTATGGGTTTACCCACAGTGATCTAATCCACAGTTGGGCCCAGACACCGGCTGATATACTAGTGCGGGGAGGCAGAGAGAGATTGAAGGAGCTGAATAGAAGAGATGTGGAGTAAGAGCGGGGGATTGAACCAGAATGAAAGGGATATACTCTGCGAGGAGAAACAGCGTGAGAGGATACTCCATTAGAGCCCATATTTGGCATGTGTTTGTGTGTATGTGTATCTCACCCATCTTGCTTGTAGATAAACAACGCCTTGCATGACTGCAGGCATACTTGTGGGGTGACATGGTGCGTTTGAGGGTGTAGAACGAGAGAATAAGCATCAATAACAACAGCCACAGTAAGCAACAACAACGGTGGCGGCGTTACTGTTGTGGAGGAGCTCACAGCAGCTGCCCTTAAGGAGCAGGGCCTGCATTCAGCAGCATGGGTATGACTCATTGGTGGGCTATAATGACCACAGATGGCCATTAGCAAGGTGTGGGGTGAACAGCGTAGGCTCCGGGCCCCTAACTCCACAGAGGTGTACACTGCTCAGTTATGACAGGCTCAAACTTGATGTGCGTCTAACGAGCCCCTTGGTAAATTGTGCTTGTGTACGGAGCATTTACCCCCTCCTCCTGCCATAAAATCCCAACAACATGGTAACTGTGGGCAGATTCTGCATGGTTCAGTCATATGAACCAACCTGAAACATTTTCAGATCACCTTATTTTCTACTTTCAAACAATAACTTGTCTCAATTATTGCTTTTGAACGAAACTTGTAGGATGAGTTCTGTTCAAAAAGTAATCCTTTACTTTTAAATTCCAATGTAAGTCCCAATGATGAGGCCAAAGGAAGTAGATACAAGAAACATGTTTAGGTGTCCCTGCCATCTATCCTTTCCATAATAATGAATATATTGCATTTTTCATTTGCTCCTCAAGCCTTCTTTCGTTGCATCCTTCTCTCCTCCCTCATGTCATCTTCAGTGCAGAAGACGTCTCAATGGTACTCTTGTTCTCCAGGTGTTTTCTCCATAACTCTGTGGGAGGTGCTAAACTCCTCCAGGGGAGTGGGTGCTCAAGTGCTTAGAGGAGGTTCGGAGAATTTCATATCACAACCCCAGTCTATTCCTTGTGTTTCCATTGTCCTTCTTTCCCTATATCCCCAATCTTCATGTCAGAGCTTGTTTAGAATTTGATTAGAATTGCTTTGTTCCTTCAGGGTTAAGTATACCAAAAGCCCTGCTTATTTACCAAAAAATTGTCTGATGGGCAAACAAAGGCTGTAATAGGGCTGGAAAATTTGGGTTTCATGTCTATTAATGACACTTATTGAGGGCCGAGAGGGGGGCAGATTTCTGGTTGCTAAAAAAGTATTTGCATTTTATTTGTTTCCTCAACCTTAAGGGGGATTTAATGTTTAAAGTGCCTTCTGCCTCTCTACCTGTTGTTGTCTGTTAAAACAATGCTACCTTATACAAATATATATATATATATATGAGTTATGTTTTTACCACACACAGTTTGTGAACACCTTGGTCATTTGGTCTCAATGAGAGCATAACTCACACAGATTGGGATGCAGCCTAACACTGTGAATACCAATCTTCTGCCTGCCACATACTGGGTGAAGCCATGTTTTATTAATAGGATACATTGTACAAAGTCTGGGACAGCCGAGACCATGCCAAAAAATGAAATGCTACAAGAAGAAGCAAGAGCCGGGACAGTATGCTTCTGCATTATGTGACATGTTCTTCTTTTCCTTTGTCAGGGTTACTTTGACACTTTTTTCCCCTCCATTTTTACTTGCAATTTCATGGATTGGAACCTAGTTACACAGCTGTTCAATATCTTACAGGAGAGTTACACAACCCTTCATCTTTTTTGGCTCTACTTTCAACTCGTGTTATAGTATTGAGCTTATTTTAAACTTTCTAAAAAGGCATAGACCTCGACCTATTCATGGATTGTGCATACTGTGCTTCACCATGTTGAGCTTTCAAAATGTTGTCTGAATATTAACATTAAGGTCACTACAGTTTAGAATGCAGATGGAAATAATTTGTCATGTAAAATTGGTAAAATTAACAAATTGAGCTTTCAAAGTAAGTAAAAGTTTAGAGTTTGCTTACTTCTTTTTTATGTTTAAGTCCAATGTACAAGTACATGTTGGTTCTGTTGTGTGTGGGTTTGATATGATTGGTAGATGTTTTGCTGAACTCACACTACAAATAGATACACTTATTCTGTTTCTGAGTATAGTTGGTCAAATTTAACAGAGCTACTACCTTCCCAGAGAGCTACACTATTTTGTCTATTTACTCTTGAGTCATCACCTAAGAGAGTTGCTACTTTTAGAGCTAGTGAGTTGCCAGAAATAGAAGACAATGGTTAAACTGGGCAGCACTCAGATAGGGGATGTTCAAAAAGGTACAATATAACAGTAAAGCAGTCCTGTTGGAAAAGAACAACCACTTCCTTTCAAATTTCTTAGACTCATTTCTCTTATCTTATGCCGAGATGCCTCCATAGGTGGAGATTTCTCTGATTTTTCAGTGGGTTAAAACTGTTTCATAAGTTTTTCCATTAGTGTCTTACACGAGTAAGCCTGGTTTGCACCTTGTACAGGATCAAACACTTCTCATCTGCCGCATCCTTTTTTCCTAAAGCTCGAAACTTCTTCAAAGGCATGCATTACAAAGCAAGACACTTTCCAACTCTTCACACTTTGATTTTTTCTGGTCTGTCCTTTCTAGTTAGTCAAAACAAGAGTCTGATCCCTGTGAGACTGCTAATAGGTTCTGGGCGTCCTTCATGGTCCTTTATGGTGCATCAGGCTGGTGATGGAGCAGCTTTGCTCGACTCAGCGGGTATCCGTCTCCAACTCCTCCTCTCAGACGGAGCTGGACAACAGTGCAGACAGATGCCCAGAAGCCTGTGGCAGGGCAGGAGAAAACTGATCACATAAAAACAACACAAGCTGACTGTAAATGAGCATGGGAGCAGACAGCGGGGAGTGGCAGAATGGTGGCGGCTGGGTGAGGCATGGAGCCAACAGGCCTCAGACCAGACGCTCCGATTCAACATATCCAATCATTCACACTGCCTTGAGCCACAGCGGGAGTATTATGGGATTCTTCAGGATTTTTTTTCCCCTCATTGACGCTCTCTGTGACTGACAGCTATCTACATTGATTGACACTGAGGGAACTAGCAGCCTGCTGAGAAAGGGGGCGCCAGGCTAATTGACTGTCTTCCAGCTGGTTGATGACTGACTTCTGAAGACGAGGCAGGCCCATAGCCCACCACCATTTTTTTTTTTTTTCAGATAGCCTGGAAATGATAAATCCTGCTGGAATGTTCTGGCAGAGATGGATGAGCTCAACTAGTCAATACTCACTTCGTCTTTTCCATAAACATGTGGATGTCAATGTTTTCAGTTTCCACCACTACAACCGTGAGTGTCGGGAGTTCTCTCTGGTGTTATAAATACAGTTTCCCCCGTTCCAAAGACAGAATTAGAATCAGATCAAGCCAAGGGGGTCTGCTAAATAAACCATTTCACTGGTTGAATTATTGAAGAAATAGAGATGTATACCTGCAGCAAGACAGCAGGGCCTGGTGCTCTTTTTGAACATAGCAGCAGAATCAGTCATTTACTAAATTATGTGTACCAATTTTTTTTTCCCAGTTTCCACATTGAAATGGAAGATTTTTTTTCTAGCTATGATTGCAAACATACAATCTGTAAATGAAGGCAGAATTCTCAGAAAGAACAGGAAACAGTTATTACAAAGTCTTCTACTGTTAGCCCTTCCATTCTGGCCTCAATTCAGGAATCAAAATAAAATGAATCACTCATATGGTCCAATCTGCTGCTGTCAATTCACTCCCAAAATATTTCTATGAAAATATGTAGTGTTAATTAGATAGAGGTTAAGGTAAGAACATTAACATTTGTAGAAAAGTAATTACATTTCTAATCTCTTTTCTGTTATGTATGCAGAACTCTTAAACAAACTTCCAGAACCACAGGAGAATACCAACAGCACCATTTCAATCCATTTTCAATATCCTCTTGAGTAATGCTGATAAACAATATCTTATCCAGAGCTAATATCCATTTTAATTTGCAGCAGATACACAATGTCTGCACTGAGGTCGTCCTATTGATTTCATGTAAGCCACTTCGATGGGAAAAATGACATTCATTGAACTGAGGTTGCATTTGAAATTGATTAATCGGGAGGGGGAAAAACGCAGACGGTGTAGGACTTCTTTGTACTCCAACTATGGAACGTCTGAGACAAATTAAAACATTTGATTTAACTATGACTATGGCAGTCGAATTGTAAAGGTGACGAATTGATGAACCATAAAAAACATCCTAGACTACAGTTTTGCAAGGCTCTTGTCATTGTAACTACCAAATTTTGAGGCAGGCGAACCCTTGCTAATGCACCAAGAATGCTTCTTTGCAAAAAGGGAAAGTGGCCAGTGTGGAATTTGGATGGGCAATCCAATTTTCTGCTTCAGTGGATGTCAGTGGGTGTTGGATATGGGTATTGAGGGCCTTGCACTGGTGGTAACACACAGAGATTTTCAGTTTAGATATTAGTCATAGTGTAGCTAACTAGATGGCTGGACGGATGGATGGATGGATGGATGGCTGGATGGATGGATGGACGGCTGACTGGATGGATGGATGGATGGAGAGAGACCGGTAGATACATAGACAGAGGCCCTGACTAACAGTAGAAACCAGTGGGCTTATAAAAAGTGTGTGGTGTGTGCGGTGTTGCGCCACAGCTCTGGCTCTGGCCTCGGCATTGACAAGCTGTCCACATCTCACTGTAATTTAGAGACCTTACCCCAGAGAGCGGGTCTGAGTTATAACATTTCTCTCTACTCACTCTTCCTTCCCTCTTACGCCTTCCTCTTTCCTCAACCCATTTTCCAAGCTCACTACTTTATATTTTCAAGACAATATTAGTAGTTACTTTTCCTACAGATTGGGAGAATATTGTTCTTAACAGTTTGGTATTAGGTTTTATAACTTACCCAAAATGTCTCATTTTAAACAAACTGTAAAAGAACTACAAATTAGACCTATATTATGACTGTTCAAATGGTGTACTGTTCATCTCAAAACAAGGGGAGATCTGGCAGGTGACAGATTCTTCAAATGGCAATGCTTGCTTCGAATATATCTAATGTATCGCCTTGAATGCCTGATTTATGTATCATAAAGATCTGGCCAATGGCATCACCAGATAGAGTATATTCAAGATACAGTAGATACAAGGAAGAAGCTCAAAAGGCTGGCTTAAAAAGCAAACAGAAGAAGTAAACGTGTTTACAGCGTGGTACAGAACATGGTTTCAGTTTGCATAGCTCAAGTCAAAATGATTACCCACTATACAGTGGGTAATCATTTTGCCTGTTTCTAGGTTGACTTTCCAATATGGTGACTGCTATAATCTGGCTTCAAGACCCCACTTTAAATACCAATGGGTGATGTAACTTAGACTATCTCCATGTTTTATACAGACTATGGTTTTGCCAGTTTATCTGGTCGGTCACTACATCCTAATCACCCAACTCAGTTCCACCAACACATTCGAACTGTTTAGAGGGAAACCATCTATTACAAGTTTTAGTGGCCCTGAAATAGACAGCTTTTATTACAGCCATCAAAATCAAGAACAAATAACACTAATTGTATGTGGTAAACAAAAATTATCTGATTTTAGAAGAAAAAGAAAACGGATGGTTTACAATTAGTTTGCTTCCCAAATAGTGTAATTCTTGAAGCAGATTTAACTAAAATTGATACTTTGTTTTGCTCAAACGATCTTGCATCGTCTTGAAATGCATCCATTATATCTACTGTATGTACCTTTCTGTATCTATTCTTTATAAGTTGATTGCAATCAAACAATCCATTTTCATTCTGTTGAAAAGAAAGCTGGCAGGTAGTTAAAGAAACATGTTTTTCCCTCCACAACGAAACCCATTCTCTGTGTCTTGAATCTCCTTTATAAAATGCATATACACCCAGACATCCTGAGTCCTTGAACAGGTGTCCCACAAGACCATTTAGAAGATGGTTTCTTTACACATGACTGAGAAACAATTACAGTAAATGAAAACTGACATCCCCTTGGACACTCCAAAGCAGTTTATAAAAACTCTAATTTTCTTCCAGCAAATTGCAATGTAATTCAGTCCCTGTTTACACAGATGCCTGTGATCAGCTTGATGAGAATTCACACAAATTCTATAGAACTCAAAGTAGGCAAGGTAAGAAGTCAGCGCCAGAGAGATGCCACGTGCCTCATCACCGTTGACATTTCCATCTGACAGCAAGAAATTAAGACCGGCCACTTTAGATGCTAATTTAACGGCTTAGCCCATGATTTCCCTTTCTCGGTGAAGCTTTACTCCCACCATAAAGCTGTCGCGCTGCCTTCACATGCTGCTTCCCTACAAGCCAAGTTAACAGAGGTACACTGCGGTCCTCTTCCTCCATCGAGGAGAACTACAACCTTCATTACGTTTGGTTTTAATCACTTAATCCGTGCTTTAATACAGAAGTAAACAAATAGAAACACATCTAAGTAAATGAACAGTCGGGGTTGTTCTGTAATAGCTCGTAAATCTTTCAGAGGTCGTAATGAGCTCCTTTCTCCTCTGGGCTCAGCAGCAAGAAATCGGCACTTCACACAAGAGTGAGAGCGGCATGCAGGCAGACTCCCACTCTAAATGTGTACCAGAGACTTCGGGGGAAGATTGGATTGTTTGTTTCGGGAAGTTGTGATAATCCATGCGAGCAACTTAGACTCTGTTTTGATGAACAATGTACATCTCAAATTACTCACACAGAGTACTGGCTGTGTTGTGGTTGTTGTTGGCTTTTTTTTTTCCAATGCAAGGCCCACTGCGTTTACCAGGAATTCTCTGAAACATATATGAAATTCATGTCACTAAAACAGATAACGATTATGTCTGTGTGATGGGGGTGTGCTGTGAAAAGCATGTGCTCTTCAAATGCAAGCAATAGATACATAACAGTAAGAAGAGAATGACCAACCCTTGTGCCTGTATCTAGGCAACAAGGAAACCACATTGCATTCCTTTTCCTCTCTTTCTTGCTCCGTCTCTTACTCTGCATGGATTTCAATTTCTTTCCTTGACTCATAAACTATAGGCACACATAGAATTTTTTTTTGTCCTCAATTCTGTGCCGATCAGGTTAGACTTTACCCCGGGACACAACACTCTGTGCTGCTGGATTTCCTGGCGCATCATCCACTGAGCAGTGATTGTGTTTTATGGTTCTCCTTGAGGAGTGATGAAATGTTTACTAGTGGGTGAGGAGCAAACAGAACGGGAGGGACAGAGAAGGGGGTGTGTGAGTGTGTGTGTGTGTGTGTGGGGGGGGGGACTGGCTCACTGCGACCACAGGAGGGATTGGGATGGAGGAGGCGGATGAGGAGGAGGAGGATGAGATATAGGTGGAGTTTTATGTCATCTAGGCGCAAGCTCCACTGAGATAAATCACATGCTGGTGTAAAGTTAGTTAGAACAGCACATTTTTCTTCTTGTTTGTGTGTATGTATTTGTGTGTGTATGAATGCTTGTTTGTTGATGTGTGTGACAGTTTCCTGCAGTACTTTGTTTTTCTTCCATGTCACTGTACTGTTTTTCTATTTCTTTGTCTTTCTGGGTTTTTTTTTTCCCCCTGCCCACAAGTCTTCAATTTGCAATAATTTCTGAGCATCAGACTTACATAACCTTCATTTATCCAGTGATGTCTGGCATTCAGCTCTGATGCTTTGAAACGGAGTTGCCACAGAAACAGTGCTGTTTTTTTTTTTTTTCTCATGCAGAAAAAAAAAAAAAGACAGCGCCGAGAAATAATTGTTTTAAAGCCATGAGGGACAGTTTCTCAGCTGTTTTTTTTTTAAGTAGTTACCAATTATTTGCAGTTGAATTGTACAGTCTCATACGACATCGCTAACCTTAAACACACTTGTATTTTTTTTTTTACTTTGATGCTTTCCACTCTGAAATATGCATTATCATGTTTCAGTTAATACTGTAGTTTATCACACTTCACTCTGTTATTATAAAGGTGTTTTTACGGGCTTCCTTCTATTCCATCTTTTTTGATATTTCAGCTTAAGAAACGGGGGATTTATTTAAACAAGAACTCTTGATGCATTATGTATTTTGACTCTTTGTTTATCTTGCCACCAAAGCTTTTCAGAGATCAATTTGATGCATTGCTGGCAGTCGCAATGCTGAGGGATTAAAGAGTTCATTTGTCTCTCTTTTCTTGCCACTGCAATCCCCTGGTGTGCATGGCATCATATTAAATGACAATGTACTGTGTCTGTTGTAAAAAAAAAGTGACACCTTGAGAATGATATAACAAACCCCACAGATCTCATGTAGAGATCTATTTAAGGAACAGGTTTGCTGTCGTTCCTACAGTCATCACTGCTGTTGGTAACCCAACAAGTGCAGATAATAGAGCCTTGATCATCCACTGGTTTATTTTGAATGTTAATAGACTGTACAGGTGCGATCAACGGCTCTGACTGTACACACGCTTAATAAAATTACCCTTCAACTTTTAAAGTGACAAAGTACAAAGAGTGTGAAGAAGCTGTGCAGGTGGTGCCTTTGGGCTCCACTCATGTTTTAATTTATTGTTCTTGCAGCCGGAAAGTGCACCTGGAGGAGTCCCATGTTATCTATGCTTTAAGCAATTCTAAAAGTTAGAGCTCTGACAAAGAGCTGGCTTAAGAAACATAACTGCTGCCGTGCTACTTGAAATGACAAATCAGGACAAACACACCAACAAGAACGGTTTGAAGAAAGAATTTGTGTGAATTTAAATGAGAAAAAATTTGTTATGTGTTCAAGTGTTTCTCCATTTCCTTCATAGTAGTGACTTGTAGATATTAAAAGATTCATAAAAGATGAAAGCTGCAGATACATATGCAAGATTAACCAGAGGAGCAGAAAAAATACCTCTCTGTTCTAAGTCTCACAAACTAAATTGAATGCTGCCGTAACATCTTCTCTGTTTTCATCAGGAAAAAAAACGGTTTTAGATCGTTTTTAGTTATTTTTGCATCCTTTTTGCACAGCTGAAGGTTGACAGGAAATGCTGGGAGGAGAGAGTGGAGCATGACGTGCAGCAAAGGGCCGAGGTCGGACTCGAACCCACAGCCTCTGAGACGAGGACTATAGCCCCCTACATGGGGCGCACAACACAACCGTTAGGCCATCAGCGCTCTGAAGAGCTTTATTTTCATCTCAATATCCGACTCTTCTTTTGTTATACCATAGCTAACTTTGACTGCTGTTATGTTAACAAAAGAAAAGACCAATGTTGCTCTAAGTATGAGAACACATGCCTTTAATGTTTACATTACCTTCACTTTGTTGTCCTCTTCATCCCCAGAAAAAGCAGTGATGCAGCATAGAGGGATACGGGAGGGAGGGAGGGGGATGAAACACTGACGCTGGCTGATCGTTTCCCAAGATGGATGTGGCTCACTGGTGACAATTCATGCTGACACCCCCAATGACATAGCCATGCTTTATAACGGCCCGGCAGACTATACTACCTGCCTCTCAGGACGAGGCTTGATATCCTCTGCAGTGTAAAAATCACTTGTGCCACATTCCAGCGATTCTGAACAGTGATAGTACAGAGTAGTGCTTCATGTAGAGGTAAAGTAGGGTGGTTTCTAAAAATGTCTTATACCCAGCCAGGGGCCAGCCCATGCTTTTGATTCCCTTTTTCGTGTTGGAGGAGTTGTGTGCCTGCTGGGCGGACTTGCAGGGAAGAATTACTAGGCCAGTTGTTAATTATAACTACGCTGCATTGCACAAGCTCACACTCGGGCACCTCTGTGCTTGAGGCTTGTGTGTGTGTGTGTGTGTATGCGAAAGGGCGAGGGTGGGGTGCATGTGTGTGTGTGTGTGTGTATATTTAGACGTATTTTGTGCTTGTTTGCACCTCATGTCTGCATGTTTGGTAACAACATCTTAGGACACACGAAAATGCATCATACCGGTTCAATCGGAGCTAGCATAAACATTAGCGCCATAGTGTAAGCTATTGTTTGCAAAAGAACTGAAACAAAATGTACAGAACGAGTCAAACACACAATGAAAGGACATGCATACTGAAGGTGTATTTCAAGTGCGAGCTATAAAGAAAAGAGGCAAACAGTTACCTGTCAGATCTCGCCTCCTGTAAATCCATTCCATGACCTTATTTTTTTTCCTCCAAAAACATCCTTTCAAAGAAGAGAAACCTGCAGGGGGGAAAGAGAAACATAAACACCTTGTAGTCCTCTTTTTCTTTTTTTCTTTGTTTTCACACTCTGGGGAAAATCCAAACTTATTGGAGGGCATGAGAAGAACAGAGTAAGAGAGATAAGCTAAGACTCCCCTTTTTAACTACCTCTCCATCCAGTGAGATGGAGATTAGAGTTGTCAAAGCTAATTGTTTTTGCTTCTGTCTTTTGGATTCTTCTTCTTCTTCTTTATGGAGAAGTGTGGCTCTTTCTCTTCAATTTCCTTTCCACTTAGCTCTCCTGCTTTTACCCCGCGTCCTAATATAAAAGCAAATTAAAATTCATTGAATTTCAACTTGTTCATTAGTCTCTGAAGGTGAGCTCTCTGTGACAGGATGTGGTGCTTTAGAGGTACTTGTCTTGCTTCTTATAAGTGAATGACAAATGGAGACGGAGGTTTAGAAGCAAAGCCGGGCCCTTGAGAACATGTGCATGCTTTCCATTCGCTGAAGGATCTTGACATAACGTTCATGTTGTGCATACTTAGAACTATACATTGCAGAAACACAATTAACATGCAACCATTCCCATACAGATCCATTTAACATGTACTGGCCAAGGTGCATTTAAACAGTTTTTTAGAAATGGGCATATAAAATGATGGTTATCTTGGCAGCTGTTGAGGGTTCATGTGCAGAACTAACAATGGGTCTGTAACCCCTCCATCCATGAGAAGAGATGGCCTGAAAGCAAATAGTCACAGGGTCCACAGGGAAGACTAAATACCAGACTGATGAAACCTTTTCCACCAGATAAAAAATATGTCATAACACAGTCTGTGTAGAGTGCTGATGGTGGTCATGTCTAGTTTCACTCGCATGTGTCCTTCAGAAATGTTCATATCAACCTTCTAACCCTAACATCTTCTCTTGTCTTTGCACAAAGTGAAAGATAAGTGTGAATAGTCCTATACTGATTCAACAACAGAATATTACACTTTATATCACATTTGAGATCCAGAATTGGGATGGAGGTTCCTTTCCTAATAACAGTCTCTACAGGACGATCCCAGTTGCAGTTTCTGGTATTTTGACAGGGACTGTAATTAAACACTGGGGTCTGTGTATATCTGAAGCTCTTTCTCTGATGATGAATTATAAAAGGACAGAGAGGGAACAAGTTCGGTCAGATAACTCACATTTGTATTGTTTAAAATACCTTCTGAAGCAGAACATAGTTTGTGTTTGGAGTCTAGGCTCCGACCTAATCTCTCCTCACAGTTTTTAATTAACATACAAAAATCTGAGGAAGTGATGGGATGATATCTTAAACCCTCCCCAATCTGGAGCCTACAGGTGGATGCTCGGGGTGGTGGCGGTGGTGGCTCTGAGCAAGAGTGCAGTACTGGTGCAGGTCAGAGCTGGCAATGAAAACACAGAGAGGAAGAGAGACTGGAAACCATGCAGCTTAAACAGACAGCTAATTGGAAGGTGTTGTTAGGTGATTGTTGAGAATGAGGCATGTCGAGTGTGAAATCAGTGCAGCTCAGATAGCATGTATGCGTTGCCTCGTTTGTGGCTAGATCTACAGAAATGAAAGGAAATGAACAAACTTACATTCTTCTCCTGAGTCGGTTAACACTGTAGGAAAAGACCTATGCATGCAAGGTACAAGAAACACGTTTTTTTTTATTCAGGGACGTAAGCACCCTAATGGATTGATCTTTAACTTGATAGTTATGCCATTAAGATAAGTATACAGAAATACCAGTGGACTAATACATAATGTAGTGTATAGCATTGCAGATAATTCGCTCCCTCAAGTTTTTCTCCTTATCATTGTTTGCTGAGGAAGAGACTATGACAGAGGAAGCGAGGAGGAGACAAAGGCAGAATAGCGAAAACAACAGAGTTCATCAGGTCCCGACCTGCCGTGGAGTGAGTGTGCGGGGGAGTGGGGGGGTTTTGTGTGAAGGTTGGGTGCGTGTGTGAACGTGTGCGTATTGAGGTTTGAGGGTGATGAGAAAAATCAAGGACAGCCGCCTGTGCCTTCCCTAACTCTGTTAGGCCAGACTGGCATTTTAATAAGGCCTTCTGAATACCACTGCTTCATCCCCCGGGGAAGCCGAATACACACACTTTCACACATCTTTGGCGACATGTGCACAAATTATACAGAATGAGTTGGAGGCACAAATCATAGCATAGGTGTGTGTGTGCACGCTAGTGTACACAGTGTGATGCTGTGAATTTAAAAAACCTCCATGTCTACATATTATGAAGATATAATGGGACATTCTGTGTGTGTGTGTGTGTGTGTGTGTGTGTGTTCAAGATATTAAATTACTTCAAAAGTAAATCTATAAATGGTAAATTAAGTGGCTGGCAGAGATAGCCACCAGGGAAACCCTTACCCACATTGTAATGCCATTACTGTCCATACAAGAGCAGCAAGGGTGGGCCGTGTGAATACAAGAGAGCTTTTACATTTCCACATGTCAGGCACAGAGCCCACTGGCAACGAGGAGTGGGAGGGAAAAAGGGAGATTGCTGCGGCAGTGAAACACAGCACGGGGGCTTATATTATTGTTTGTTGCCTATCAGTAAACCCCCCCCCGATAGCGGGATGTGTCACATCCAGAGGTGATGCATCCAGGAAAAGGCGACTCATCTAAGAAGAGTAATGCAGATAGATGAACGCTGCCTCATATTGACCAATGCAGATGAAAGCAGAGTCATACATAATGTTCACACATACCGCGCCTGCTTCCAGGATCGATCGAGAGCGTAGAAGCGGTGGGGATGCCGGCCTGCTGTGATGCACTCATTGTATTGCTTCTGTCACACTCTCAGTAACAACATGAATGAAAATGTATGTGACGAGTTTCCTGCGAGGCAACCTGAGTCCTATAGTGCAGCATTTTCTCTGCTCATGGCTTCTTGGACTTCTTTAATCAAAATGAATCAAATTACATCATCTGCATATAGAAAATTCAGACCTCTATAGAACTAATTTCTTTAGCAAAAAAATGGAAACATGAATGCTGGGTCGGTATGATGGCTTGACTGTAGCAACTT
The DNA here is from genome assembly GCF_963584025.1 of Labrus mixtus. NCBI lineage: Eukaryota > Metazoa > Chordata > Actinopteri > Labriformes > Labridae > Labrus > Labrus mixtus. The sequence continues at coordinate 24,518,163 of NC_083628.1, forward strand.
GCAAATGCTGTTAGGCCCAAACTAATATGTTGACCTTTTAAGCTGACAAGTGTGTAATGTGATTGCATGCGCACAGCTCCGTTTCTATTTTTTTCTCGAGTCTCCTTTTCACACAGCAGGGAGAGCAGCTTGTGAGAGGGATCAGAGCGGTTGTGATGCCCCTCACCCCTTTTAGGCAAAGAAGAGATGAAACAGAGCTCTGTCCTGATTGAAGATGAATCCAGGCTGATTAGCTTTGCCGCGCTCCTTGTGTTGTTGTTTCGTCTCATATTACTTTACTTTTTTTCGGGGTTGCCTTTTCAACCGAAATGTCAAGTCTGTCAGAAAACGCTGACATGCTTTCATAATAACTCTCTGTACAGAGGCTCACTTTTAACTAAAACTGATTTCTAGACATTCAGACCTGTGCTTTGTAACACCAAAGAATCATTGTTTCCAGCTAGAGTGCAAATGTAGGTTTCTTTATTGTCAATATGCATGAACGCAGAGATATGTATGAAACATTGTGAATTACCATATGCATCACTTCAATTCAATTACTGGCATCCCCTTTAGTTAAAAGAAAATATTATTGGATTTCTCCTCTATGTCTTTATTTATTCATTTTTATTCTCCCTGCTTTTCTTTTTACATGCATATAATTATTGCTTCCATATGTTCCCCAGGTATATACACCTATGCATAACCTCAACATGTACAGGCTCTGGTTCGTCCCTTTACATTATTGGAATTGCCCAATGGGCATTGACAGCGAGGGTTTAATGAATTAAAGTGGACATAGCTGACTCAGTTTAATCGATAACTGGTCCCCTGTGGAGCCCTCTGCTCTGTGCGCCAGAACCAGCAGAGAAGGGGAGGTAGAAAGACAGAGATAGAGTGATAAAGTGAACGAGGGAGAAAAATTAAAGAGAGAGAGAGCGCAAAAAAAAGATCAGAAAAGGAGAAAAGGAGGAGGGGCAAACCCTCAAGGGAGACAGAAGAGGGAGAGGGAGATGATGTGAAGGGAGAACACCAGGGATGGGGCTGAATACAAAAACCGAATGGAGTGGATGAATGAGGTCCGGCTGATGAAAGGGTTAAGTGTTTTGCAGTTCCTCACCCTAATGGGCTTCTCTTCAAGAGGGCTAGTTTGTACTTAATCCCCCTAGATCCTTGAACACACACTATATTCTTTTTTTCCCCCTGTTTCTCATTCTAACAGTGATGTGTTTGTACTTTACAGCACAAACCAACTGGACTTTATAACACATGTGGCCTCATTCAGTCCAGCCCATTTGTTTTGAAGTCATAATTGATATGGCCCTTTTGAGGAAAAAAAAAACACTTTGCACTTGTGTGCTTTGTTATAACATGAAACTGGGCAGTAAGAGAAAGTGAGTTTTGTTTTTGTTTTGCATAAGAAAGAGGTTATAGAAAATCAATTGTTGGCTGTGTGGAGAAATACATAAGATAACATGCAAAGCACAACCAATTCACAAGGCTGAATGTTCTCTCTCTCTCTCTCTCTCTCTCTATCTCCAGGGTCATGTCATGTAGTGGAACAATTATTAACTGGACCCATTTGTGGAAAAAACAAAACATGAAGGATTTATTAAAACAGAAGGTCAAAAAAGGCGAATAAAGGCTAACTCTTTAGAGACCAAAGAAAGTGCAAACAAAAAAAATCCACTAGTGGAAAACTGGGAGTCACAAGGAAACACGACAAGGCAGATGTACACAACAACACACAGGTGAAACTAATGAATCTAAGTAAAACAAAGTTCATAGTATTTGGTAGTAGGCAAATCAAAAAGCAAGTAAAACTTATGATTGATGATGTTGAGATTGAAAGAGTGTATGAGAATAGATTTCTGGGGGTGATAATTGATCATAAATTATGTTGGAAACCACACATTAATAATGTAAAAACAAAAATGTCTAAAACCATTGCAATATTATGTAAAACTAAAGAATTCTTGAATCAAAACTTACTGTATTTATTGTATTGTGCACTCATAGTTCCATACATTACCTACTGTGTGGAGGTATGGGGAAACACATACAAAACCAACATTAATCCCATTTCCATGCTACAGAAAAAAGCTATAAGAATTGTAAATAGATCTGATTATTACGAACCAACTAACGCACTTTTTATTAACATACACGCTTTAAAATTCAGTGATCTAGTGGATCTACAAACTGCTCAGATAATGTACAAGGCACACAATCATTTGCTTCCGAACAGTATACAGAGGTTTTTTTAAACTAGAGAGGGGAATAGGTTTGTATAAAAAAACAAAGGTAGGACAAACATAAAGAACAGGTGTATTTCAGTAAAAGGGGTTAATTTGTGGAATACTTGCCATGGAATTAAGAATGTGTAGTTCACTTTCCAGATTTATTTTATTTTATTTTTTTAAATGGTGCATAACAAATATAAAAGGTTGGTTTGATTATTTTTTGTGAGTGTGACTTCTGTTTCGTTTTTTTGTTTGTTTCATTTGTTTTGTTTTGAAAGAAATTCTTAGAACAAATTTTGTTCTGATATGTTTTGTTTTTGTAACCAAACTAGTAGTGTCTTAAATAATATGATTTGTAATAAGGGTAGGTGTAATAAGCTAAAGCTTCAGCCTACACCTTTTCGGTCAAGATGTTTTTGTTTTTTCTTGTGACAGAAATGAATTATTACTACTACTACTAACAAGACACATGTGAGGACAATGAGGGCAATCAAATAGAGGCAGGAAGAAACACTATGATACTAGATATGATACACAGGGAGGAAAAAACTAACTAAGGACAAACTGATAAACTGTCGACAAACTCAGGATCATCGACAGAACAATACATAGGAAACAGAGAAACACAAGGATACAAATGACAAAATAAAATAGTAAATCGCAATTTAGCAACAACAAGGAAAAAACCAACAAAACAAGAAATAACCATGACAGTTCCAAGCTGGTTAATCTCAACGATTATGCACAATTGCTTCAATTAAATTAATTAAATTAATTTTTAAGTGTTTAACATGTGTTATTGAGATTAGATGTTATTAACCAAATGAGCTTTATCTTTAAGTGTATGAGAACATGAGTCATCATTGACTTGCACTGCCTTTAATAAGCCTTTTTTCCATACTTTGTAAGGTAGAGCAAAGTGTGCACTTATCAGGGGTGTTTCATGCACGTTTTAGATGTAGCACACTGAACATGACCAGATAAAAACAATCACTTCTGACGAACGAAAATGGTGAGCCTTATGTGTTACATGAAGCGGACTGTGAATCAAGGAAACGTTTACGATTCACAACCATGTTGAATGTGAGTCCAATATTCACTTTTCTTGTACCCCTGGTATACTAGCCATCAAATCCTGGTTTTGTTTTCAGAAAGCAGCTGCCGGCAACAATGTTGATGAGTGTGATGGGACTGAACCGTACAGTTAATGTGCCATAAAGCCGAAACAGTTTGCTAAAGAGGACGGAAACCTCAGAGGAGCTACAGAGTTTGAAGACTATTGTTGAGGAGAGCCTTAACCACAGGAATGGAAACTAGAATATTCTGGATTATTAAAAAAAACTTTTTTTGTGTTTGTATGGTACGATGTATGATGATTAATACCCTGGTCCAAGGACTGAAAAGAAGTTGTGAGTGTGTTCAGTGAACTTATCAAAAGAAATGATCAGCAAAAAGTTTACATTTCACATCCTTCCAACCACATCTTATATCAGCATGAAAACATTTCCGTCCAGCCTGAAATGATTGCCTCTATCTTTTGTGTTCTTACCGTCTCCACCCCTTTCAATCTCTTTCTTTATATTTCATTATTTTTGTTTTAGCCCACCCCGCCTCATGTTCTTTTTTTTCCCCGTATTTTTCTTCCTTGACAGGGAACGGTTTCGGTTGTCATGTCACACTTGTGACTGACTGCGTGATTGATGGTATTCTGGTTAGAGCTCTGCTCTGTTTAAGGCACACAGCGGGGCAGAAGCTCCCCCACCACCTCCCACTCTACCTGTCACGCACTGCATCCCGCTCACGTCACCCTATATTACTTAGGATTTTCTCTCCCCACCTCTACTTTACAAAGCAACCTTGCTGTGGCTCTCCATCCATTTGTCGACTCCTCGCTCTCCTCTGGCAATATTTGTCTTTCTGCTGTGTATCTCTCTGCTGCAGACACTCCATCATTGTCTTCTACTTTGCACTGTGATACTTCCTGCATTTGCATTTTGCTGTTATTTTAGCATAGGGTTATATCCTGTCATAAGAAAGTATCCTACGGTAAAACCTGTTAGCTGCAGAGGCTTTCTACTTTTGTGAAACTCTGCTTTTCAAAAGTCTTCTCACCGCACTATTTTCTTTAAAAATGTATGGTACCCTTTTTCACACATTTTAGTTTCCATTAGGCTTTTCGTTTAAACGTCTTCATTTTCTCCAAATGATTTACTTGTAGTATCATTGCCCCTGTAAAAAATACTTGGACCAATTGTTAACATTTAGGTATGCTAACAAGGAGCGGGGCAAACACAGGCCTTTCAGGCGTTGCCCTGATAATGGGTCCTTGACTGATTGACAGGCCCATTCTCTGCTCCTCCTGAGTGACAAGTCCGCAGTCACCGCTGCAACGCAGGAAATGAGAGTGGAATTACAATACCAACCATGTCACCTCCTCAGGGGACAGGAGAAAGGAAAATACAATCACAGTCCCCATCAAACACGCACACACACAGACACACAAAAGTGGCAATCTCCACTTAGCTTCACTCCAGTGGAGAGAAACACAAATACTTACCACACACACACAGATACACACAGATTCCTGCAGTGTTTTCACTGGCTATTATTCCGTCTTGTACTTGAGCTTAAAAATGACATCCGCCACACCTGTTAATATCAAGTCAGTGAGTGAAGGGCATGCTTGACTTTGGGTCATGATGATTCCTTTTGCATTGGACATGCACAGGGAGCATCTATGAAACAAAAACAATTTGAATAAATGATGTCCAATATGTTTTTTCTTTCTTTTTTTAAGTGATTGTGTTTTTAACATTTACCCTTTTTTTCTCTTTGGAAACATTTAGGGCTTACTTACTTAATGGTATGTTTAAAGGAACGGACAATGTGAATACAAGGGGAGGTAAATGTGTTGCCCTCATGTAAGTAATTCTACAAACAGGTGCAGTTTTCTTTGAAAGGACTGTGAAAACAGCATTCATATTTGATGGTGTCCCAGGGATTGGTTTAAAAAAGAAAATACAGTGAAAGAGACAGAAAGTCTCTCTTTGTGTGTTTGTCTTATTTTCTATGTGTGCATGGAAATGGGAGAAGGCCAAGTTAAAAGAAAGAGCAGAACCATGCAGGTTGAGCAGAGGTATGTTGTCTATATCCACCGCATGAGAAAATGCAAATTCACGTCAGAAGAAGAAGAAGAAGAAGAAGAAGATCTCTCTTCCTGTCAGTCAAGTCTAAGCAATATAATCTTTGTAGGCAGGGAGGGAAAAAACGTATATGCGGGATGATGACCGAAGCTTCAACCACTGAGCGAACCCACAGGAGCAGATTTGCAACCTTTGTTGAAGTCACGCTGTGATTTCACAATGTGAACTTCTCCCTCTGAGTCATTACCAGGTCTGGTTTTTATACAATGTTGGATTAAATTCTAAGCAGTTACATTTCCTATTAAAAGCTTTCTATTAAGGCTGCTCTTACACGGAGACAGCCACCGGTCCGGAGTCTGTCTGTGCCGCCTTTACTGTCCTTCCCTTGTCGCTCTGTCTTTACTGCCTGTGGTGCGAGCGGGGGTGTTTATGAGTTTATAAAGGCTCATAATGCATCATCATGCTTTTATAAATTCAGACACGGAAACTCAAGTCTACACGCCATTCCCTCTTGCACCCAACCACCAACTCCCCCGCCTCCCCCCATTCTCTAACCATCCCAGCACACTCGTATAACCTTGTTAAACCCTCTAAACCGAGCCGCTCAAGGCCTGTAACATGCCACAGCAATGTCTAACAGGGGATTCATTTCCGTCATCATTAAAGGAGGGAAAAAACGGTTCACATCAGCCGTATGTAATTTGCAGTCTTCAAGCTCTTTACAAAGAGGTGTAATGGTTGTGATGTTGCTTGAAGATGTAGCCTTGGGGGCAGGAAATTGAGACAAGAGACAGGCGGGTTAGTGCTTGAAAACAACACAGAGGACTTTTGTGATGTGAGAGGCCAAGCCAAGGCGAAAGGTTTAGGACTGTAAGAGCACAAGAGAGCCAGCGGTGGAGGCAGAAAGACAGATCCATCTCTTTAGCGAAGGCAGCAGCTGGACGGGTGCACGGCCGTCATAATGAACCCTATTGAAGGTGAGCAAGAGCCAGGTGGCCAGCCTTTCAGGGGTGGACAAAAGGCAATCACTACTGTGCCCCCCATTGTTTGTGTGCGTATGTGTATGTGTGTGTGTATGATGCACATGCTCCTGTACCAGTAAAAGGGGGATCAGTCAGAGAATAGAATTGTGTATGGCGTTGAGAATTGCTTTCAGGGGAGCTGAAGTGTGCTGCTGTAGATGGACTGGTATTATAGTCTCAGCAGACATCTATTGGAAAATCCCCTCAGAATTCATTGTGGTTAGAATAAAGTCCTGGTGTCAAGCATAAGGCGGTTCAATAATTCTGCGCTGCAAATTGGTAGCTTTGAGTATATTGCACCTCAGTGTCATGGGCTTCTGAAATTGTTTTTTTGTTGAACTATAGGGTTTCCAAGTTAATGATACTTGTATTTTATTCCTCCAACCGTAGCCATCTGTACTCTTGAGTTTCAAACCGGCCTCATGAGCATGCCTGTTTAAATGAATAATGGCTGCCGCAATATTGTGCTGTTAAGGAGCGTCATAAGGGGAAAGAAATGATGATTGTTTCCTTCCAAGAGATGTTCACTCCAACACAGCATGGGGGCCCACTCCATAGATAAACCACCAGATGTTCCAGTGCTGTAGATTCATCTATGAATCTTCTTTACTGCAGCTCAACCCCACTGAATGACAGAGCGAGTATATGGTCAAATCACTGTTTGTGACAGCACCCCACAATTTCTGCTCTACTAACAACCGCCATTGATGGTTTTCCACTACAAATCCCCACCCCCACAGTTCAACGGCTCTTCCTCCCAATTTCTACAGGCTTCAGCTCCCGTGGCACCTGGCTATATTTCAAACTCCACTGTTTGCTGGTGCTAATGCATTTAGTATCAATGGCTAATTAAAACGGCAAGTTGGCTTTGGTAAAACATCTGTTCCGCTCCTAATAAGCCGGGCTGTCTTAGAGCGATTGCTTTAAGTGTCATTAAGTGCTGATCAAACGTTGCTTCTCGGTCAGTGGTGGTAAACGTTGCTGAATGCTGAGTTGTGCATGCCTTGAATTCAAATACATTCCATACCCTCAATCACAGAACATCTTCTTGTATTCCTTTCTCAAAATGTTCTATAAATCTATATGTTCTACCCTCTGTGTATTAATGTCAGTCGCTTTGCTTAGATAAAATATATTGACTTTATAAACACTTACATTTAAATTCATGTTATTCATTGTCAGGGTTCGTATTGGAATCCTTTTTTGTGAGAAGTGGCTTTTCAGGCTTACTGGACTCATTCCCAGTTGTTCTTTTATTAAAAGTAAGGAAACAACCAAAATACATCTTGATTCCCAGAATGGAGTGAAAATCTAGGTTTTCATTAACCCACATCCCTACCTCTTTTTTGGGGGGGTAGGGGCTGGGGATCAATTACAGCAGTTGTATGATCAGATTAAGGGTGGTGTTCTCTTAGGCTCTGTGTTCACCTAGAGTTTTTTTCAATTGTTTTCAATGAGGAGAGAGCGTTCTCAGCGGTAAGTGTGGAAGCCTGAAGAAAAAGCACCTAGCGTCTTTTCTTCCGAGCGCACTGCCTTTTTTGTGCAACCGCTCCTAGCGTTCAAGTTGAAAACCTTTCAACTTCTCAGAAAGGCGATCTTTTCCAAATGTATGATTTTCCCTGTATTTTTGCCGTCTATGGATCGTGTCTTATACCCGATTCCTGCTCGCTCCGTTTTCTGATCAGGAAATAGACAATAATAAAACATGCAGTTAAAAAGTTATGGAGCAGTGTCGGTCATACAGCAGACGCTGTCAACAGACTGTTGTCATAGAGATAGGACGGATGTGCAGCGCTTTTCTTCTCAGCACACAAACACTCCCGAGCACACAGTCAGCGATTTTCTGCGCGGAAAAAAGCGCTAGGTGGACACCAGGCCTTACTCTTAAAATTGTCCCTGATCACAGATATTTCACATCTAAAAATGCAGCTTTGGTAACTGTTTACAATATGAATCCTAAAGAAGGAAGCTTCTTGCCCTGTTTCTACTGTGACAAGATGACTTACCAGACATCACTTAAGGGAACAACAAATGCTTCCTATCTGGGGCATTCATTTACATAGATACAAAAAAGAGACAGGATGAAGGGGGGAGAGAAAGTGAAAGGAAGAGAAGAAACCCCCCCCCAAAAAAATGTAATTTGGAAGTCAGAGAACAGGGAGAACAGATCCTCAAAAGGGAAGGGAACTTGAAGCGTGGTACAGGAGACTTTAGAGAGACTGATGAAGGGTTTTCAAAGTAGGTCAAACAAAGGAAACGGTGACATCTGTCTGACCTTCCTGTTGGGTATAATGTGAGCCACAAATTTGCAGATCTGAATTCTCAGGCAAATGTCCTCATCTATTCTTGTTATAAAATTCCCTCCAATGTCTAATCCATTTATCAACAGCAGCCCTTCTATCCTTGTTAAAATAGTAACACCTTACCTCACGTTACCTCAAGTCTCTGTTCTGTTCAATAAGTATATTTTACAAATCCTAGAGTGGTTATTTATTATTCATGAGGTGAGCTCTGCTATATGGAAGCAGTCAAATGTGTTCTTGGTTGAGAGATAGAAATCAACTTTTTCTCATTGCCTCTCATCTTTTATTAAAAAAGTTTGAATCTAAAGATATCTTGTGGGTAGTTATATGTACTTTGTTAAAGCATAAAAAAAACAAAGTGAGCCATGTCAAGGTTTACAGACTCTGCAAAGTTTATTGCCCTTGTGATGGTCTTTTTATTAAAACTTAATGGGTTTGTCTGGCTAGGAAAAATCTCCAAGGCTTTTGTGTTTCTAAAGATTATTTCTTCTTCTTCTTCTCTAAATCGACTGCCTCTGCGCTTTTTCTCTCTTCCACGCCTCTTGTCTGACTCGCTCCTCTCTGAATTACTGTATTTCTGTTTCTTTTTTGGGGCATCCCTCTATGCAAGTGCTCTGTCGCTTGTCCCGATATAATGTCTAAAAAGGCAACATTCAAACTCCTATTGTTTAAAGCATTGGTGTGCATTGCTGAACTAATGGCTTTTAAGATGTCAAAGGAAAATGTAGCACACAGAAAAATAAAACTCCTTGCCCTGTGTGGGTTTTCATCCAAAATTGGTTCCTGTGCACTGTGCACCCTGACTACTACCAACCATTCTAAAAGACCCTCCCCTCCCTCCTCCCTCTCTCTCAAAGAATGGTTAGCAGCAAGTGACTGCATTCCAATTCAAGTGGATGCATATTTAATCTGTTAATGTTCGCCCTGCCTTGCGAACTTAAAAGCAAGGCATGTAAAATATGCTTCTCTATGTGGTTGACAGTGTTTTTGCAGCAAGCGTCTCTGCAGTTTGTTCTTGCATGTGGCTCTCTCAAGTGTGCAGAGAGTGGGATTCTGCTCATTAAACAGTGGCAGTGGGATGGATCTGATCCCATTATTTTCAAACCCGACTTGTAAAAACAGTTGTCCGGCATGCTTTCAGGTGAGGAAAGAAATCTTACATTTGCTACGCTACAAGAAAAGCTATCAGCTTATACAATGCTTCTTTGCTCAAGCAATCTTTTTAGCTGTGAAATAAAGGGGCTGTGTGAGTTTTATCAGCACTGCAATGCTCCCTCCCAAGGCTTCCTCTCAGGAAATGGAGGAGGATGTGAGGGGTTGTGCACCGTCAGTTATCAGATATACAGTAGTTGCTCTGGGATATTACTCGCTGATAGATTCGGAATAAGACATCTGCCAAAATGCTTGGAGAGACACTCCTCGCATAGGTGCTTCACAGAAGAGCAGACACTATTTGATTCTAAGATCGGCAGTGCTAGAAGTTCCAATTGTTCCGCTTCTTATCAGGGTAACATAGTGAAATTGCACACAGCCATTCTCATCCCACACTAATTCCCCAAGCCATGTGGGTTAAAAGGATGTGTAACCAACAGAAGCGGACAACTCTACTATATCCACAACACTAGCAGCGACACATCTGACAGGTGCTAAAATCAGACATAAGGGCTTGTATAAACCGGACATGGAGAGCGAGAGAAACATGAGAAGCTGCTGATTCTGAGAGAAAACACAGAAGCGCTGCTGTCTCAGGCTATAACCCCAACAGCGTCACTATGTTCCATTTGTCTTCATGGATATGACAGTCCTTAATTATTTCCAGGGGAGGCTGAATGATTCGTATTTTTTGTCAATGAGCTATGGGCCTTTTCTTCCTCTGCTGTTAATGATTTAACTAAGTGCCTCTCATGTGCTTTATCTGCATATGAATTCTGCTAACCATGTTTTTGAAACCCGGCTTATTCTCAATGAAAGCTATATGATTCTCTGGCTTCTGTTTAATTATCATTATCATTAGGAGTATAAGGTAATTGCATTGTTACTGTTCCTAATGCTCTAATTGGCTTTATCATGTGGTCCAATGGCTTTTTCAAGAGATGTCCTTCAGTCGACAATATGCTAATGAAATTATTTTTGAATCTCAACCTGCACGCTTTGAAGCTCCACTTCTGGGCCCATTTCTTGTTCTTTGTTTTGTTTGTTTGCCTTGAACATTGGTGATATCTTTCCTGAAACCCTTTCCCCCCATTTTCTTTCCCCTCCTATTTCCCAGGACACTGCCGCTATAAATAGATTTACCTTTCCCCATAGCAAAGTCCTTTCGGCGTATGTTTTCCAGATTCAAGGTATCACATCCATATCACATCCAAAACAGCCTCCCTCCTCCAATGTTCAAACAATCAATCAATCGTTATTTGTACAGCAGCAATTCATAACAATGATTCAGATAATTTACAAAAAGGGCAGGTCTAGAGCCTACACTTTGTTATACTATTTCCAAGACCCAACATTAGTCCACCATGAGCACAGCACTGAGCAACATTTAGCAAAGTTACAGTGGCAATGAATAACTGTCTTTCAACAGGCTGAGACCTTCAGTAGAACCAGACTTAAGTTTAATGGCCATCTGCCACAACTATGTTGGGATTGGAAAGTGGGATAGAGGGAGATGAAGACAGAAAGAGAGTGATAGAGACAAACAGAGAAACTAAATGTTGCCATTTCGTTGGTCTCCATTTGTGAATTGTTTATACATTTGAGCCTCCTGGATTATCATTTTTGCAGCCAGAAGTATACCCTGCTGCTCTTCAGTTCCCACTTGAGATCCTGTGTAATTACGGTCCGCAGAAAGTGGAAGAATCCAACTATAGAGTCTCTCAGGCCAATGGGGATGAGAGGGACTGAGTTATAACTGTAATCTACAACCTTCTTAGCTCAGGGCACAGTGTTGCTCTGAATGCCACAGTTCACCAAATGGTCAAACTCTTACCTGGGTGCAGACTGATCCCAACCAGTGCAGTGTAACCTGCAAACCTCAGGAGCTTGTCAGTAGGGTGACTGGTGGTATTGCGGTTGATGTACAAGGACAGGGAGGGGAAAGAATGGAGCCAAGAGAGGAACTGGTGTTGATTGTCCAAGAGCTAGTTAGCAAGCTTCACCACTAATTTCCCCCATCATGAGCCTCATTTACACACCTCATTTCCAGATAGTTTCAGCACATTCTGGCCCTGATATTTTTATGAATCTGCCATTGACACATGCACAACACAACTAGAGATTATCAAAATACTGAATTGGTTGAGGTTCAGATGATTGGGTAGTGCGTGCAAAAGGAGGGGATGCCAATGGTACCTGCTAACAGGTACCATTGGCAAACAGATGAACAGATGTCAACAGATGACTGGGTTAATAACACCAATACATTTATGATTGTGTCTAAGGCTAACACAACAGTAGAAATCACATGAATGCAACCAAGGTGAGCAGCATAGATTATAAGCAGAAAAACCTAAAGGTCATCAGCATGAATGGCATAATCAACCATTATGTTTCAGACAACTTCCGCTTTTACAATTCTCTCAGTCCAATCTCACAAAGACATTTACTGCGGGGCTATAGATGAAGTCAGCACATTCATCCCACCCGGATGATATCAGGACATTTTCAAGAATGCAGTGAGTGTGTGTGACAGTGGATATTAATGCAGTCTATGATCCACCTGCATGCTGAGGAACACCTTCTTCTTTAGAAGAACCATGGTGATCCTATTGAAGGCACAGTTAAAGTCCATAAACAGAAACTGCAGGGAGTCCAGATGGTCTGTGATGTTTCTGAGGTGTGAAAGCACATGGCACTACAATGACTTCAACACCTCAGAGATCAAGGTAACAGGTCTGTAGCCAATAGGTCCTGTTCTACTTGTTTTCTGTGTTAGGGTTAGGGATGTTGGTGGAGATTTTGAAATAAGCTGGCACATTGCCCGTCTTCGGTGAGGTGTTAAAAAAATGTCCGATGACACCACAGACATCCTTTCAGCTCTGCTTCAGGGTGGATTGAGATGAGTGTGGCCCAGCTGCTTTAAAGGTGTTGATAATTGTGTATTATCTTGCCCTTCATTAGTAAGCAATATTACCAAATTATGTCCTGATACCCAACTTGAACTAACATGAAATGATAACGTGTGAAAACGCCTGTTTGAAAATGATTTAACACACTTTGTTATCAATTGTGTCGCGCTAAGCTGACAGAGTTACCGTCCCATTCATACCATTTAAATCCATCTGCCATATGACAGCAAACAATGTAGGAGTGGCTTCAAAAATCCCTCGTAATCTATCTTCTCAGTGATTACAGCGAGAAACGGCTCTTAACTGCTTGTGACAGCCAACAAGAAACAGTGAGACAGATGTCATAAGTTATTGTCGTTGGCAGTCAAGAGGCATTATGCATCTTTAATGATGACTTTCATCAAGCCTCACAAAGCCCTGTCGAGAGGATGCTGTGGGGCTGGCCGCGCGATGTCTTTCTAGCCATCCGAGAGTATGAGCTGCGACTAGAAGAGCATCGCTCCCAAAAGACTTACTGGAGAATGGCCTCGAGCCACCTTGAACTATACCACTGCTCCTCAAATAACTCAAATGGAGGTCATTTGGCAGAGTGAAGTAACTGTAAGCACAATGCATGTATTCAGGCTGCAGCAATGGCCGGAGGAGTCCAAGAGAATAAATGAGGCCTAGGATATTATATTTTAATATCCCCCTCTTTCCCCTTTTTCTCTGTTATTTGTGCATACAAGCACGACATACTTTCCCACTCCACTTTCTGGTTTGTTTCAAGGAACAATTTACATCAACGGTGGCAGAAGTCCCCGGATTGCTACTCCTACTCGCATCCCTCAGCTCATTAATGTTCAGACAGCGTAATTCCTTTTGCAGCCTCACCTCATCCAGCCAACATGTCCCTAACTCTTGCTCAGCGCTTATTTTCAACCCCATTTCCTATGCCTAAATCCCTTTCCATAAGACTAGCATGTACCCACTGTCTCACATTGCCCTCAGTTACCCCAGGCCTGTTATGTGCAGCATCACCAAAATCCACTCATCTACAAATGTTTCCCCTCTTCTTTACACATGGTTACAGGCAGGCCACAGAGACATAATCCTCTGCCCGACTCATCAGTGCTGCTTAAAACTGCAGTCGCTCCTCCTGCCAAACCACCCAGAGAAAACAAGGGCAATGACAGGTTTGGGTCTTGGTGGGAGGAGACAACGAGGTGGGGAGGCAAATTCTCTTTGAGGATGATCTGCTTCTGAACTAAGCAAGACAAAATATACATATAGACTTTGCCAAAGACCGCCAAAGTGTAATGAGCAGCCCTAATGAATGGGAATGGCAAATGAGGACCTGGCATATACCAACACAGACTGTCTGAATAATTCCATTAGAAAACAGTCAATGTTCATTTGGGCCGTAATTAGCCCCCATCTCTCAGAGACATGCTGGCCTGATTGATAGTCAAATTGCAGGAGATTGTGTTTACTTTTTCATCCCATCTAGTTAGGAATTCTTCCTACATCGCATGTCTCATGTTCTTTCTTTTATCCCTCCCCCAACTCCCCACCTATCTCATGAATTAACCAACACATTGGCTGGAGGTTTAGTCTTGGAAACAGGAAACACAATTATTGTGAACTCTAGTTACACCCCTATAAAAAGGGGAAAAAGGGGCAATTGAGAAAACATTTCATCACCATTGGCGCGTATTAACTTGTGGCTGTATGCTTGCTTTCAAACAGCAATTGAGAAAGAAAAAACAATGTCCATCATTGCTCAGAAAACGGGCTTATTTGCTCCCTTTATTTCACTTGAATTTCCCAGTTCTGAATGCGGTTAAGCATTTTAAAACCAAGACGAATGGTTGTGTTTTTCATTTGTGCTTCAATGTTTGCCTTTCTATAGCTCTTGTATGTATAATGTCTTAACTGCTAGAGAAGAGGAATGGCATCATGGTGTCATCATGATCCTTGAAATCCTTCGCCCTCGGGCAGCACGTGGTGCTTGCTGTGTTACAGCACTTTGGCGGAGGGAGAGTGTGCCTCGTAGTGCAGTGCTTTGAGCAGTTAACATAGTGAACATGCACACTTGCTTTAGAGCACCAAATGGTCTGTATTGTTGCCTTTACTTCAATTCTATTCAGTCCTTTTGTTTTTCCATTTTTAAACATTTAGTTGCTGGTTAATTTGAAGGCTCATACACTGGGAGAATCACTAGCTACTCAGAGGTTTATAAAGTAATACAATTATATTATCTTAAACTAATCTCAAGGAGCTTCAACTTGAAAGAGTAAAATTAATCAATCCCAAAATATCTAGAACAGTGCACTCAGTATAGCCTGCAATATCCAGGCTTTAGTCTAATTCAATCAAACAGTGATTTATCGCTCTAAATACAAAATAGATTATGTCTGCACTTTCACTTTCTTTTCTTTGAAATGGGACTTTTACTTGTAATATGACCTACACTGTATTTTAAAAATAAACACAAATAGTTGATTACACAAAGTATTACCAGAGTTCTTCCAACTCATAATTGCATAGTGTTCTCATAGATAACTGAATACTTTTTTTTAAGTACTCTTTGCAACCTTTACATCCTGTTAGATCCGGATAACATTCAAAGGAAAGGTGAGTCAGAAAGCTCAAATCAATTGACTGTGGTAAGCTTCCATTTGCCTGTTTTTCTGAGCACTGCTTGAATGTATTTTCTGAAAATCTATCTATCTTAAATATTCACCCGCTTCCTATTTCCTGGAACCCTACTGTGTCGCCGTCCATGCAAGCAAAATGGAATAAAGAAAAGCAAGAAAAGTGTAATACAGCGTCCTAAACTTTCTTTGGTAATTCCACTACCACCGGGCCTTGAGATCTGATGAGATCCAGTATCTGTTTGTAGGGCGAGACAGTTAGTTGTAAAAAGCTGATGTTTTTTTTTCCCCAGTCAGTGCTTAAATGTATTCTAAGAAATCAATCCATCCTTCAGTACCCCAGCTCTCCATTTCCTGAAAGAAAAAGAAGAATAAAGAAAAGAGAAAGGTGGGGGAAATAAAGCATCCTGTACTTTTTCTCGGAGTATTCCACTACCATAGGCCTAGTGCATTTTGGAAGTGCCAACGACAGCAGTTTTGTTTTCTTTATTGTCCGCTCAGGAGGCCGGCTGATGAAAAATGCAGCCTGCATGATCCAATAGCAGCAGCAGCACACTCACCCTGGCAGCCATGTGCGCAATCCGAGTGTGCTGGCATGGCCTGCAGTAATGACTTAATATCAGTCCTCCCACGGTGGTGCAGATGAGAGCACAGGTGTGCAGATTGTCCCCTGTCACATGGCACTGCAGGGCCCACACACACCATTCCCCATTAGTTAACCCACCACAGGGCCGATAATATATACGCTGACTTTAACACAAACACACATATATCTTTGACTCTTTTTCTGTTTGCTATCATAGCCTGCATTGCTGCTGTTCGTATCAGACATGTGCAAAAATGAGGCTTCATTGTGTATACATATCTCAAAAAATGCTACCATCTGGAGAAGGCATGCACATCTATCTCTGTACTTTTATCTTTCTCTTGTGCTCGCTTTCACACTCCCTCCTTCTGTCTCCTTCTCTCCTTTCTGTCTTTCTCTCTTACACGCCTACGCTCTCACTTGTGCCTACATAACCGCATTGTCTTGCACAAACACGGTAGGGAAGAGGAGAGGCGAATGGTGATGACTAGTGATGGGAATTTGCTTTGGCTCCGGTCTCATCCGAGGCTGCCCCAGCTGCCCCAAAACGAGGCAGACAGACCCAGCTGCTGTGCATGCATGTCTCTGTCAACAGGTCAGGGTGCTTGATGGGTGCATTTTCTTTTGTTCTTCCTCACTAAAAGTGGCAGCTTTTTGTGCTTTCATACCAGGCCAAATGTAATCACAACACAGTTCTGCCCTGTTCTAATCTACTCAGCTTGAAACCCAATTCAACTTAACGTGATTACATTTTGTTGTACCCGCTAAGAACAATTACCTTTTGTCTTCCGTGTCAGTTTGACAATCTTTTTGCTCAAATGAAAACACAAAACAAAAACAAAAAGAAAACAGTTAGCCTTTTACTTTATTTTGAATACAGAAATATATCTTTCATCTGTGAAGCCACACTGTAGGAGGCTTCTACTTATTTTATTTTTTTTAAGTTTTCAAACCCAGCAATTGTTTTGGCGTCCAGCAGTGAGTCAAACTGCCTTGATGTGTTTTCCTCCAACTGTCAGCGAGAAAAACATGCTGTAACAGCTCCCAGGAGCGGCGGTGCAAAAGGACAATTGGAAGAAAATATAGAGTTCTAGGTACTTTTATCTCAAAGAAGGATGATGATCGCAGGTGTAATGATACTCAAATGACGCATTCATGTCATGAAACATCAGCGTTTTTGTTCAGTTGTACATTTTGAGTCATAGGTTACATGGTATATTGACTTATAACATGTGGCTGAGTTATGCTTTCTTCTTGTCAATTTAACTTCAGCTCTCTTAAATGGGTTGTGCCACAGCTGTGTCAGATGATGTTGTATAGTAGATCATTCTAGTTTAGTTAAAAATGAAGGCTAATGCTGCATTCATGTGCTCCTCGGACAGACCCAGTTTCCGAGTTGGGAAGTCATTCTTCTCACTTCAGACAACAAACAGTGTGGATGCTGCAAAGAGGGTGTTTAGAATGTCACTGTTACAAGTTATATTTATGCATCTTATCCAGTGTTGATTCTAGACTCCATTGGGACCCCGATCAATAATTCAGTGGGGGCCCCTCAAACCAGTGTTCATCACCATCATGTCTGCCATGATGGGTCCCGATGCTTACTCCTCTGTCTGTTTTCACTCCCTGGCTCATCAATGCATACAACACTTAGCAGAGGAATGACAGTGGGTGCTGTTAGTTGGGGGGGGCTCTTAGGGAGATGTCCTACTGTCATTGCAAAATTTGCACATTTTGAGCCACAGCTTTAGTTTAAAGTTTGACAGCCCTCAGGGGGTCCCCTACTTGCCTTGGGCCCCAAGCAGTTTCCTGCCTTGCCCATCGACCAGCGGCATGTCTGAACTTATCTGATCATTAACAAAATAAATGTCACCCCTGTGTAATGAGGAATATGACGTCAAATATGCAAGTCGGGTACCAAGTTGTTGTTCAGACTTTAGAAGGTGTTCATGTGCATTTTCCAACTCTGTAACCTGTTTTTCCGCTGTGTCTGACACTACATGAATGCAGATTTATAATCATCAATTTGGCTTCCTGTTTTACCAGTTGTGATGTCACACAAAAGTAACCAAAGTAAGTAGCTGAAATCTGGGTTTCAACAAATCTCCAAACCTGTAAGCAGTTTTCCAATGCTTTTGTTCTTATATCATTTTTATTAGAGAGTTATATCATTTATGTTAAATGTTTATACCTAAAAGGGGCTATAAGTAGAGATAATAAAAGTCATTTCAATCTCATGACAGATTAAATTAACGTGGAGGGCTATAGAGGTGCTCCAGACAGTATTTTGATGCTCAAGACAATATTGTGCCATTAAAAATGTCTGGATGATAACAGCCTCAGAAGACCAAAAGGTCGGCTTTAATGAATTTTTCATGGCCATAAATGCTTAATTTCAGTCTTTGATTTTCTTTAATCATCTCACTAAAAGATTTATGCAGAGCTGTTGAGATTTCAAGACGTGTTTGATGTCATTTCCACTGTCAGGATGATTTTCAAAGCAGCAGTTTTAGCCTTAAATATGCAATGACTCAACCGAGGACTTGGATATGTTCAATGAAGTGGATGTACAGCTCCTTAAAACGTGTATTTTAAGGTTAAATGTAAAGGTTATAAATCCAAACAGAACATTTGTCATCAGCAAAGACTGAATTACCTCTGACAGCTCCTATAAATGGTTGGCCTTGATGTCAAGGCATGTTAAAACCATTGAACTATCAATCATTTAACAAAGCAAAAACATGTGTTAGTATGACTCATGTTGGGGTTGTATCAAGTCAACTTTGGTTATATTCTTTAATAATTATACTTAATTATTAATAATATAAATAAAATATCATTAAACTATGTTTAATCTCGTTTTGGGGCACCAACCTGTACTCAGGTAAATATAACCAAAATATCACTCAAATCAGTCTCAAATTAGTTATTTAATTACTAATATTATTAATAATTAATAACTATATTTAATAAATTGAAGGCTTCTGTCTGTCCTGGTGTAGAGGCGTCTGATGGCGGCGAGGGTCCCTTATGGCAAGAGCGGCTTCGTTGGTTCTCCGTCGAGTGGAA
Organism: Labrus mixtus; assembly: GCF_963584025.1. Lineage (NCBI taxonomy): Eukaryota > Metazoa > Chordata > Actinopteri > Labriformes > Labridae > Labrus > Labrus mixtus. Next base: position 24,537,208 of record NC_083628.1, read on the forward strand.
AGATGTCCGTTGATGTCCTTTCGTTGCAGAACAGAATAAGACCGTTATCTTTCTGATAATCTGTTATAGTCTGACACTCTCCGAGAAACTGAGATGTGTTCACTGGACAATCCGAGCTCGGGATTTGGAACACTGCCGGCCGCGGATTACCTGCGCGCCAAAACTTAAAACAAAGGAAGATTGTTGTAGGAAACAGGAGGTGAGCTTTGGTCTCCGAGCACTTGAAGTCAGCGCGTGGAAAGAGATTGAACGAGGGGAGTCTCAGAGTTTTGTCACCTGGCCGCCTTCCTGTGGGGTCTCCCTCAGGTTCCGGTTCCCCCTTTACGTCACACGTAGGTGTGAAGTACCGCAGGGGATTCGTCTTATCTTCTTATATTAGCTAAGCTAATTTCACACTGTCAATATTTGTTGTCATCAAGCAATAGATCCTCTACACATCTCTAACTTACCAGTTATTCTTACACCATGAATCAACGCCTGCCAGCACTCTGAGTGTGTGTATGTTTATGTGTTCCTAACCCGTCTATTTGATTTCCAGCGTTTGCTTCACAACATGATTTTCTTTCATTATAGAGAAAAACAAGAACAGGTCAACATGCACCATAGCTTCACAGAAATGCCGGGCCACTAATGATCTGGCCTGTTCTTTGAGCTTTTGCAAACCAGTTGGAGTGAAGTCTAAGGGCTGACTAATTTTATTTTTTTTCATTCATCTAATTTCCCTTGCGTGCGTGCGTGCGTGCGTGCGTGCGTGCGTGCGTGCGTGCGTGCGTGCGTGCGTGCGTGCGTGCGTGCGTGCATCTCACTGACTGCTGCTGATGCCTGTGAGATGTGATTTGACCTATAAGGTTTTCCGACTTAGTGAAATTGTTGAAACAATGTATGAGAAGTGAAGTGAAGGAAGGCGGATGAGCTTGTTACATAAAGAGAAAATAATACCATTTTGAATATGGGTTAATTCAGTTACTTTATGTAGGAGTCAGAGTCACAGGTTGTAAATTAAATTTGCAGAATTAATTTTAATACCTGAAAAAAAAAAAGAGTTTGTATATGCCCATTACGACTGCCTGTTCAAGGCTTGATATCTGCACCCCTGTGACCTCTCTCCTTCAATATGAATGTCACAGAGGCCTCAATGGGAGGAAAGAGTGATCCCACCTCTTTACAGCTATTGCTGTAGTAACAGAAGGGATGGGACGGGATTGGTGGAGCCAGCTTGGGAGAACAGTGGCATGTGTGTGTCTGCATGTGGACCTCCAGTTTTTTTCTACACATCTTGCCTCCGTATTTCCGTAGCGTAATGGGAATTCACAGACTGGGTCACCAATATTATGCTATTGCAAGATCAATATGAATGTACAAAGACGGTATGATGGAGGAGCTGTTGTGGAATCACACATTCTGATGCATGCCAATATGGAAGGATTCAATAACATGCTTTCATACTTAAATATTTTTGAAATGTATGTTCATTATTTGATCCTATCACTAGTCACATCTCCAATGTACGTCATATTCAAACATGAACTTTTAATTTGACTCACCTTAGGACATGCTCAGTGTGTCACACTTTGACAAATGCATGATTTATATCATCAAGCTAAGCACAGTGTGGGTGTAGCGTTAGAGATGGGCTTGAAATGTCAAAGACTGCGAGGAGTTCATTGTTTGGCAAGTTTCACACTGAGAAATGGGAGTAAAAGATCAATGTAAAGTTGGAGCCTTTTTCATAAGCATGATGTCATGGGTGGAAACAGGAAACTGGACCCAATTGCAGTAAAGCAAAAAATGATTTAATTTAACAAAAGATCAAAAGTCCAAAACAGGGAGCCACAAGGAAACACACAGGAGCACAAAGAAAACTTACATTTGACATTCCACACCAACATACGACAATGAACTGACACAGAAGAAACACAGAGACTAAATAGACACAGGGGTAATCTGACACAGGTGAGACTAACGACACTGGTGACTAGAACAACAACGTAAATCAAGAAACACTAAGATACAGAGAGAACTCAATGTAACATAACCACTAGAACAAAGAAACACAAGGATAAGAAACTACAAAATAAAACAGGAAACACTTAAGAATAAACTATAAAACATTAAGACAAAAACACACAATGGAAACAAGCAACACTAAGATACATAACCACAAGGAAACTTAAACTTTGAAATAGACAAAATACAAACTAAAGACTGAATCATGACACATGAATTGCTATACGGAAATGCACTAAGTTGCTTTAGAATACAAGAAAAATTATATACGTGTCATTTTTTATAGAACATGTTATTATGGAGATTTTCTTATGCTTCTTAAGGGAGTGTTTTTTCATGCATGGAGTACGAATGAGAAAGAGAAGAGTATACACTGCATGGGGCGCCATAAATACATAGAGTGGGATCCTACAGAAGTGATAGCTGATATTCTTTGCATATGTAAGGGCTTTAGCAACCAATGAGCAAACATGTAATTTAGATCAGGCTGATTACTTTTTAACGTCACACATAGGTACATTATGATGCTCAAAATTGAGCCTCATTTAGTTTCCTAAAGCCCATAATAAAAACGTGTGCTGAAATAAGCAGTCAGCCAGTCTTTAATATGTCCGTGGTGTCATTAGGATTCCAGTATTTATTAACATGTTTCTGGAGGGTCAAAGTCTTGTTTTTTCTCAATTAAGCATATTTAATATCAATGAGAAAAATCCATTATTTGAGAGTTTTCTCTGGCATCATATATATTTATTAATATTACTATTATTATTTAAACCACATATTTGTTATCAAAACTTCTTGCATGTATGGACAAGGCCAGCAGGTGTATTGTCATGGTCCAGAGCTAATCCATACCCCCTCCAGCATTGGTACTGGGATCCATTTCATTTAAATTTTTGCTTACTGAATATGAAAAAATAAAAATGGAATAATCAAGTAGGAGAACAAATAACTCCCCAAGTCAGGGAGTTTGACATACAGTATTATGCTGGGCCTACACAGCCAACCCTGTCTCCAAGAAATGACATATATATTTCTCATTTGAAATAGCAAAAAGGTCTTAAGGGAAATGTAATGGTGTCCAGATTACTTTTAAATAAACTTATATAGTGAGTTGCCAAATATTGATACCAGATGTGCCCGAGAATCGCTTACTTGCATTCTATTTCATCCCTTCGAATTCTGCAGATAGCATTTTATTTTATAACTACTGTATAGTGCTGTCAATCAATGAAGAAAGTGGAACTAATTAATTACAGGCTTTGTGATTATTTAATCGCCATTGACGTTATATATCGATAATGTGCGAATGATTGCATTACAGGTGGGTTTACAACATAACCTGATTTGTAGTTGATTATTTTTGACTGACACATTTAAACTTTACACCATTATTCACATTATTAACTGTTAATTCACAAACAACTTGATCAATCAAGTTGCTTCCCTTAGCCTGGGGGAGCTGCAGGGAAACAACTTGATTGTGTGTGTTGGGACACACACACACACAATCACAAATCAAATGCACTCTGTACCTCTGTTTTCTGCACAAGCCCGCCTGTCTCATCTCCTTTCAGTTTGTCTCTCTACCTCTTCATCAATGTTTTGCTAATACAAAATGAGTTCTGTTTCTACTCGTTTACATTTGACCGATGATCCCATTTCCCCCAAATCCTAACCAGAGTGTAAAAGAGAGCCAACAGGAGTGCTTCTGGTTTCCCTAAAACCACCGGTGCTCATGGAATCGAAAACTTCAAAAAAGGAAAGGAAAACTTAAGACCAAAAAATCATCGGTATAAATAATCCAGGTCCAGGCACTCAGGATGGTTGGAAAAATATAAAAGCCCTATAATTGGGCCCTCATTGGGCTACAAACATTTAAATACACCAACGCGTATCGGCTTGCGCCTTTTCAGGGTGCAGAGTGTCTTTTCCGTAAAGAAATGCTGAATTTATGGTGTAAATCTGACATCTTCACATCTCTTGAATGGCTCTTCTATGGTGGCCGACAAGGGCTAAAATTATTTACATTAGGAAAAATAGCAAATTCATAAACAATGTTACTTTAAAAACACATGAAAAAGTAAAAAACAAATGCTGGAAAAAGACATAAAAAAGACTTAGGGGCATCTTATCTAGGCAATTCATGTCGCTATCTAAATGTAACCCATTACCATAATACATTTAGTGTCTTTTAATTCTCTTCAAATCAATAATTAAATGCTTCGCTGGATGCCCTACAGGTCTGGAGATCATCTGTTGAGTTACCTGGATACCTTGATTCTATGTTTACATGGTTTCAGTTGTCATGTACTTTTGCATGTATTTTTCAATTTGCACTGTTTCTAACTTTGACACACATTTCTTCCGTATGTAAATCATTTTAGCTGTTGCAGGTTGGTGCCTGTGTAATTGCGAAAGAGGAATTTGCTTTATTTTTTCCTTTGTTGTTATTTGCAGAATAAGGATTGTGTCTTTGTCACGGCATTGGAAAAATATAGGAGGTGGACCCAAATGCAGAAAACCAAAAACTATTTATTTTAAAACAAAAAGGCAAAACAAACTGATATGAAAAATGTCCAAACTCAAAACTCCACAAAAGATCTAAAACACAAGGAGACACGAGAAATCACAGGAAAACAGGAACCGACTGACCACTGACATGGACCAACAATGAACTGACATAGAAAGGAAGAAACCCAGAGACTAAATAGACACAGGGGTAATCAGACTCTGGTGAGACTAATGACACAGGGGATGACAATGAGGGCAATCAAGACTGGAGGGAAACACACAGAGGCAGGAAATAAAATATGAGAAACACTGAGGAAAACTACAACCTAAATCATGAAACACCGAAGACACACAGAAAACTCAAGAATGTAACATAACACACAAGAACATAGAGAGGCACAAGAATAAGAAATGACACCATCACAACAGGAAACACTGAAGACTAAACTAAGACCCACACCAGGGAAGAATGAAACAAAATACAAGAAGCTCTCAGCTCTGAAAAACTACAAAATAAGAAACCAAATCATGACAGTCTTGATTTTACTAAATAATTCCTGGAGGGAAATTATTTAGAAAAATCAAGACAAACTAAGTTATAGTATCCCAAACTACATGTCCATCCACCTTTGTTTCTGTTTACATTTAGTGGCTAATTCCTAAACTTAAAGATATCCTTCTCCTTTTGAGAAGCACAACAAGTGACAGTCTGTTTTCGGGTAGTAATGAGATTCAGACTCGGATGACAGAACCACTCCGTCAGGCTACTTTCTCACAACTATACCACCGAGGGATTTGTAAGAACCCATGGGACATTAAAGGAAAGCATTGTGTGTTCATCCACATATCTGTTATCTCTTTAACATCCCCTCTTAAAAAAAACAGTGGTCAGGCTTAATTGACTTGGCCCCATCCAGAGTTAGCTCTTCCATTAATGAAACCTAAACTGCTTGTGAGTGTCATATGGGAAGCCGGCAAGGCCTGGGGAGAAAATATTCTACGACTGCTTGCAGCCCTTATTGTTCTTCCAGCAGTATTGCGAACGGAACATTTGGATGATTAAAGGGATTTGGTGGTTACGCTGTGTCATGTTCCTGTAATCTCCCAGATGATGGATTAGGGGTCTGCCCTGTCATTGTTGCCTAATCTGGCCCCGGTGACATCTGTGTGTTACGTCCAGATGCAGTGACACCCACGCTGGCTTCCCAGAGGCGTCTTCTGCCCTGGAGGAGTAGCAGTCACAAATTGACCCAGTCAGCCAGATTCCTGAATACAATAGCATCGCATGAGCTGCTTATACTCTGTGAATGCCTGGCACTTATCTCTCTGTGTTCCTAAACTAAAGCCGTCAGAGCAATTGTTAAATATTCGATTTTTTTCCCCTCACATATTTGATTCAACTATCACTTTCTGTACGGATCAGAAAAATAGGGTGCTGGTGATAGATAGGATGAGATAATTACTATTCAGAATATTCTAACCCAAGGGAGTGTCACACTTGCCATCTGTCATAATACACATTCATACCTGACACCAATGATTTGGCTGGATTGTCTTGTGGGATTTTGAATATGATAAAGCGGAATGATTTTGAAATTAATAAGGTGAAATAGACAGATGTGTGCCTTGGCCTTTGCCTTTTAAGTGGCTGTCATTGCTTTCTGAAAGGCTTTATATGGAGCAAAGAAAGAGAGTGAGGCAAAGAGAGAAATAGAAAAAGGGACAGAGGGGATGAGGCAGGAGAATAGCTTTTCCACTTCTGCCGCCCCTAACAATAGCCCTGTCATCTCCCTCCAAAGAGCAGATGCCCAGGTTCCCCCGGTGGCATCTCCAGAGAGAATGTCAGGGGAGAAATAAATCTCCCAGCCAATTTATGTGAGGAAGGTGAACTTTTTACTAGCTTTCCATAGTAAAGGCATGGAAGGAAAATCACTGACAGCTCTGAGAGGAGATTTTCTTTCTTCGTCTCTAGTTGACATGGCATTTTTATTCATTGGACCTCCAGTATGCACTCTTGTGCAACGTGGGGGTGAAAGAGAGTCAAAAACAGTCCATGTGAAACTCCCCAGACGGCAGAATTGCAAAAAAGTATGGAATGTTGATTTTTACAGAAGAGCTCGAAGCCCTGCTGATACGTTGGCTCCCTTTTTATGGTGCAATATCCTATTAGAGGGAAGTTGTAAATACTCAGACGAGTGGTAAATGGTGAATGGAGTTGAGGCTGTATAGCGCTTTTCTAGTCTCCTGAGCGCTGCACCACAAGTCACACCTCGCCATTCACACCCATTCACACAATTATGGCAGAGGTTTCATGTGAAGTAACCATTAGAAGTAACTTATCCCAGTCATACATATTCACAATCTGCCGACAAAGCAGCGGAAGCAAGTGTCTTGCCCAATGACACATTGGACATGTCTGTAGGAGCTGGGGGGCGGCTGGGGGATTGAAAACCCGACCTTCCGGTTGAGAGACGACTGACTCTACCAACTGATCCACAGCCGCCCCAGAGTGGCTAAACGAATAAACATTGAATCAGCCATTTGTTAAACCCACACGTGACCCCCACCACACCTTTTTCTCCATTACATGGGTCTGCAGTGCATGTAGCATTTACTGCAAGCAAGCAAGCAAGGTAACATGACAATCCAAAGGCTAACTGAAGCACATCAAATTATCTGTAAATGGTGTACCTGGTTGGTCTGCTTTTGTGTTTGTTTCCCGTTAGAACGGAGCCATCATATAACCCTCTGTGATCCTGAAATACTGCTTGACATTAACATGATTTCCTGTAGCATTACATGAATCCGGTAGCTGTTGCCTAACTGCATTTTTATCTTCACTCTATTGTGGAAAGCCTTAAGAATTCGTTGCACGTGTAGCATATTGATGTATCATTTCATGCCAAACAGAGCAGTAAATACCCTTGAAAAGAAGAGAGGAGAGAACCAAGAATCCTGCACATGTAATTGACAAGGTAAAAGCCAAGAAGAAAAGGTTACAGAAATTGCCGTATGAATTTGCATAACAGAGCCATCTCAAACATACAATGCAGTTACGGAAACCCCATTGTTGTGTTACTGCAGCGAAATATATTATCAACATAATGCAAGTGCCCCATGTGAGGAGACCATTTAAAATTAAAACCACAAATATTAACATCATGATGGCTTTGGAGGAAAGGTCATGGAATAAGTCCTCAGGATTTCTTTTGATATTTTTGTTATCGAAAATTCCATCTGATAGTTGGATTCAAAAGTGAAGACAGTGCACAAGGCCCTCTGCCCACCTAGCCTTTTTAAAGGTGGCAGAAGAGCACGGTCTATGCGCTCTATAGAGTGCTTGGATGACCCTTGTGTGCTTAGAATAAAAGCGCTGCACGTGCGTGTTGTATCTCTATGACAACAGTCACCAACCGACATTGCTCCTTGGATTTTTACTGTATGTTTTATATTTCTCCCCTTCACTATGAGCACCAAACTTTGTCCGGACATAGAGCATAGAGGATGTGGGTACAGGGCTTGATCCTTAGGAGACAGAAATGCGGGTAATATCTAAGAGCGCAGATAACGCCAACAGAGCTTTTCTGAGAAGATGAAAGATTATCAACGCAAAGCACTCAGAGCAGCCGCACAAAAAAAAGGCAGAGCGGAAATAGGAAGCTGGGCACTGTGCTTTTTGTCTGCTGTCGCTACAGTAACGCTTTCTCCCTATTGAAAACAATTGAAAAAAGACACTGACCCTCATAAAGAAACACTAGGTGGTCATGGGGCCCAAGTGACTGTAATTGCATTCTTATTATAACCAGAGGAAATGCATTTGTTACTAAGGGAAGTCCACTTGTATGCGATCAGATGAAGTATTGACTTGTATTCTCATTTTATTGATGTCATACGGTCTCAATCACAATTTTTAAGTCTCCCTAACGACATCATGATGTTAATTTTGTAGGTCATGTTCCTATTTAGAGCAGAATAGACAATATATAGGGTGTAGCTAGCTGTGATTGACGACTCACTACCACCTCTACCTGTCAACTTTGTACTTTGTACGTACTGCTATAGATGTAACAATGCATGTCCAGCCTGTTGTCCAAATTTGGTAACTTCTGGCTCCAAAAACATATGGCTAGAAGTCTCCAATACAGTCCATCCATAAACCTGTTGCCAATGCCACAGTGGCTTTATCCCCTTTATATAAACAGTCTATGGTTTGGATCAAAGTGGTTGACTGACAGACCAACATTGTTCTTCAAAGCTATGACATTAAAAAAGTAAAGAAGAGAGACTCAGCTGTTCGAAATGTATTCTTGCACTTGTGACTCCTAATACAAAGCTGCTGCGGATTAATTGAGAGGAATCTCTATTTTTTTTACATCCAGCGTATACAAAATAGAGCATCCAGTGTTTTACAAAAAGTATATAAATGTTTATATAGTGTGTCTCATTTTTCCGTCTTCAAGACAGTTAATTCACTTAAAACTTGATAATCTTTTAAACAACATATTCAGCCAGAGTGTGAATATACTGTCTAAGCTATTATAGCAATTAATCTTTTTCTTTATATTTTATTTGTAGAATAAAGGAGGTTGATACAGCTATTGAGACAGTAAGTGCTGTGAATTGATGTGAGCAGCCTTTACTGCCACGTTGCCTCAATAAAAGTAAAAAGCTAATGTAAAAGGTGGAGAAGCTCTGTTATTTCTCAGTCCTGAAAAGAATCCAAGCCACATGAAAGTTTGAGGAAAATATCGCTGTGGCTCCTGTAAGGGACAAGAACTAAACTCATCACCGACACCCTGTAACCTTTTCTGTGAATGGAAACCTTTGCGAGTGTTTGTGTGAGTGGTGGTATTTAAGTGTCTGTGTTTCCTGAGGTGTAAGCCAGGCTGACAGCCTAGTATTGTACCAGAGGGGTTCACACTGCAGAGGTCAGTGACTACTTTTGCTTTTTTAGTGATGACGAGATTTTGCACTTAAGAGCATAACTCTCAGGTCTCACAGGGCTGTGCAGTGAAGACATTTTGACGAGTCACTACATGACTATGTAGATGTAGTGAGAAATGTTAATAGGAAAAAAATGCTTTGCGCTCTCCCTAGGTGATGACTCAGTGGCAGTCAAAGATACTAAAATAATTCTGCAGGGAAAAAAAGAGCTGTTTTGCCCATTTTTTTAGATGAAACATTTTTTTTCCCTTTGTGTCTCTCCTGACATTGATTAAACTCACCGTGAGCCTTCCAAACCTTGCTGCACAAAAGAAAAGTCAAAAGTAATCAAGAAAATTCAATAATCTTTGTGACACTTGCGTAGTTCAAGTGGAAAGCTGGTGCGGAGGAGGTCTTATTCACATCCATCCTGTTCCATCTGTCCTGCTTGGTGGAGTCTCCTGGCCCCAAGGGGGGCTGCCCACTAGCTTGGTACATACTTGGTGCAGCGATCTGCAGTGCCGGCCGGTTACCGGGCAGGGTTCAAATCTATTTCCGTCAGTAGGCTGGCTCCTCCTCGGTAGGATGTCAGCTATACTATAAGGGTGAACAGGAAATGGAACAGTAGCTGCCATCCACTACCAGAGAAGCCTGTTCCCCTCACTGTTTTAATGAGCCCAGCCCACAAACAGACAGATCACCTGCACTGTCGCGGCACAAGGAAGGTCATTAGTATGTGCATAAAACATAAGGTGGCAGTGAGATGTACAAATGGTATGCTGTCTTTCCATCCAAGGTGGTGTTATTATGTGCATATCCTACCTTGCTTTGTCCAATATATTCAGTGTATAGTATTCAAATGTACCTGAAGTTCAAATTATAACTCCCCTTCCACTTGTGAGATGGAGTATGTAAAACTGGTTATAGGTTTTTGCTTCATCTGTTGAACACCATGGCGGCATATTTACAGTGAGGCGGAGGTTGTTTGGGTGCCTTAATATGGCGTATACACTGTCAGTGTGGATGACAGGCTTACTCTGTTTCTCACTTTGCCTTGTTTTTTTATTTTATATTCCCACAATGCTGCACCAAGGTATTCACTGTTACTATCCATTGAAAACTGGAGGAACATTATCGACCAAGAACATAGGCGTAGTGTCGCAAATTTGCTGCTTCTCCACGTCGAGTTCTGCTTTTCAACGAGCCAGAAAATGGATTGTTTGTTGTTGTCTTCAAGAAATACTCATTATAGACCCTTTCATACATGCACTAACAGCCCTGAAATGTTCCCAACATTGTCTGGGTGGGATGCTTGTGTGAACACAAATGGCAAAAATCTGTACGCCTGACTTTATGTAGACTTTTCTCTGGCATCCCCCTTGTAGAAAGTCCTATTATATATAGAAAAAACAAAGAAAGTGGGCAGGGTGCTGACGTAGTTTCTGCTTTGTACTCTTTTCTTTCTCTTTCCTTCTATGTCAGAAACATTCTTAAATATTCTGTAGTGATATTCACCCAGAAACAGTCCCCATTACAGAAGGCTCCTCTTCCTCCTGTTACATAAATAACCAACATAATAAGTAGACCAAACTGTAAGTCAAGTTGCGAGACCATGTCGGACAATGACGATCTTCTGGTGTGAAGTTAATGTGTGAAAGGCAGTTTTTGGAAAATATCGTGCCTTGATTATCTTGAAATTGTCTTGAGAGTGTCATGGTACCCATGGGGTTTAGGGTTAGGGTTAGGGTTAGGGGTATATAATCAGTTCTGGCTTATGAGTGACCTGCCATCTCTAGGTTCAGGATCTGATTAGGTTTTGGCGACCAGAACTGCTTTTTGAGTTAAAGGTGGTCAAGTCAAATTAACCAGCCTTCACTGTGCTGGTATAGGCAATGTGAGGAATGGTTGCTGGCATCAAAGTTAGACGCAATGTGCAGGAAACAACCAAGCCCCTTGAGTTCCAGTTCATGCTTATTGTGTTGGTTTTTGTTGAGGTCAGCATTCTGCATGGCCCATCAAGTTATTTCACACTTACTTGTTAAAAAGGGACAACTGTCATGTTGAAACAGGAAAGCGCTTCCCTAAACGGTTTCCACAAAGCTGAAAGTAAGCCATTGGCATTTCATTCTGTAACATTTGGAATTCCCTTCAGTGGAAAAAAGAGGCCTTGGTCCAACCATGAAAAACAGGAAAATTAAAGTTTATTGACCAAATACTTCTGACTGCATCTCATATTTGTTTGTCTGTGTCCACGTTTATTCTCTCTGACATTGCCTTTCTTCTCCATGTGTTTGCACATTGCTGAAACAATGGAATTCACAGTCAATATCCATTGAACTCTGGGGGAATTATATAGACTAAGCACATTAGACATAGCAAATTTGCTGTATGCCGCATGTCCAATTCTGCTTTCTTCAGTACATTGTTTTAATAATGGTATTAAGCTTGTCTCCATGTCCCCACAATGTTGGGCAATTTGTTCCTATTCAAAGGGAACTGTTTGTTTGGCGCCGTAATGCAAACCATGTTGGGAAAGTAATACTTTTGTAAGATATTGCTTTGTAGCCAGTGTGAGTGTGTGTCATTCTGTGAATGAATGTGTGGATGCATGTGTAAGTGTGGATATCCACTCTGGGAACAAGCTCTCCTCTGGACATGCCAGGGGGCGTCTAGGTGATGGGATACACGGATGCTGTTACCCATACTTCTGATATAATGTTATAATGGGAGCAGGGGAGAGGGGGGACTGGGGACGGGGGACGGGGACAGCTGGCAGCTTCGTTTCCTGTCGGCACACATTTTCCACTACATCAATAATGAGTGCCACAGCCCAGCCCTGCGCTCCACAGCTCAGTGGGCGCTTCACTGTATTCTCATATGTCCTCTCATTTTCTCCCCTTCCTCATTGTCTCCGTCTTTCCTCCCGGTTTGTCTTTTACCTTTTAATCCCAATTTATCTTTATTTATCACCACCATATCCTTTCTTATAGTTATTCTGCATATCAATCTTTCTGCATGCACAAATGTGTTTATTAATTTCCAATTTGCTTGTACATGCAAAATCAAGCTTTAAAGATTCATCTGAAAACACAGGTACAGTTCTGTTATTAGATGAGGATGTCAGTACTAAAAATTCAAGACATAATACAATAAGGCTCTCAGTAGAGCACAGGGTGTTACTTAGCGCTTCTTTCACTATTAAGAAAAAATATTTTTTTTACAAAATTATCCAGTTGTTGGAAATTAAATGTGTTTGTTTTTGGCAGGCTTGTCTAATCTGCAATTTTCTTCATTTTCTCATTCACTATGTTGATGTTCAACACTTTGCAGAATAAACTACTAATAAATCCTCTTTTAGGTGCTTGATATAAATATGGGATTTTTTCTTCTCTCTCTCTGTGTTTGCTGTCAATAAAAAAAAAACAGCTATGGAAATGACAGAAGTGACACCTGGGGGGCGGACGAATGTGACTGCTGACATGTTGGAGCATCAGGTACCAATGGGTGGGCCTGACAGTACGACACATAAATGTAGTTCAGGTTTCATGAAGACACATCAAAGCTCAGTGATATGTCATGGAAGCTGTCATTCAAAGAGTTGGAACAAAACGCAGCAGCAAATCAGAGTGAAACATCTGTTTTTTTTAATTAACATGTGAACTGGAAATATTAGAGTAAGACATTCTCAGACATACTCTTTGAGGCCTTTGACTGTTTCCAACATATTTGATCATGCATGAAGCCTTATAAAGTAGCAAAAGGTTTACATCAATAATATATGACCATTGCTGTGATGTGCTGTAATCTTCCTCAAGAAAAAAATGATCTGTGTAACCTTTCAGTTTAAAGCCCTGTGATTAAATTTGAACTTTGACACACTGAGACATGAACATGATAACAGTCAGATCCTTCATTATGCACCAATCAGCAGAGGAAGGCCTCACCCCTTAGGTTGTAACCGGAATTTTAATGCAGGTTATTACGCGGCTAGAAATGCAGCTTTCCAATTTCTTGTCCATCAACCATTCAGATCCTTGTCATTAGTAGACCTTCAAGATGATTTTGAACATGCATCTACCGTGTGTTCCAGTTGGTATTTTCACTGTTTACTAAATGCATTTCAAATTTAAGATGGACAAAGTTCAATTTAAGATATGGTAGAACTGTATCCATACAGGGAGATATTTAGTATTCTGTGGGACTACTCAATTTATGGAACACAACAGATCAGATCACAGATTTTTATTTTAACTTTCGCCTATGGCATGACTCTATAGTAAGGCAATATCTGTCAGTAGGCTTATTCCCCATTGGTCAGGATGAACATAGGCCCTTGATCTTGACTTTCCCATCAGCAGGTTGCCCTTTTGTGGTTTTTCAGTGAAATGCCTCCACGATGGATTGACATAAAAGTGTGCTTGTGCCGCTCATGGTTCAACAATCCATGTCTGCTTTAGTGTTTATTTAAAACATGGTTTCACTCTTAATTGCAATTTAATTAATCACTGCTGCTTTATATTCTTGTCTTCTCTTTAAAGGTTTCAATCTCCTGTTGTTTCTGTAAAGCACTTTGTTACTTGATTTTAAAAAAGCACTTTATTTAACGGAAACACATTTTAAATACAGCTGCCAGTCCATTAGCACCACTTTGGTTTAGTTATCCAGGATTTAATAATGGCCTGGTACGATCACTTTTTTTTAACTATTCGAAGGAGGAACGAAGAAAAGACTGACGAGACATTCCTTCCAAATCTGTATTATAAAAATAGCATGCAGACCTGCACTCTGTTCATCTTCAACAATTCAGCCTACAATCTTTTCCACTGTCCTATCCAACAGAAACGGATCACACTGTTGGGTGCATTTCCAACTTTCTTGCATTCGGCTGCTAGCTTCTGTGCTTTGTCGTTGTTGCAGATTTCAGGGGCAGTTTTTAAAATGTTAGCACACAGTGTGCAGCCGAGGAAGAGTGAGCCAAACAAAACCTGCTGGAACCAACAGTGGTATTATCTAGAGTCAAACATCTGGTGAGTCAGATCTACAATTAGGCTGCCAATGTATCTGACTGATGTTTTTTATTTTTATGGCAATTTGGACAAGACACAGTAATTTGCTCCAGTGCTGATATGATGGAGAGTCTTCACTGACAACAGTAATGTTTGGATGTCTAACTCATTTTTTTTTACCTTTTCACTTTTGTTCAAAGTTTTGTAGAAAATCAGTCCTAACTGTGACTCTACATATTTCACTACTGACGTTATCAGTTGAATTTCATTATTGGCTTGTGATCTAATTCATTGCTTGTATCAAAGGCCTATTGTTTGGCAAATTTCTTTAGTATTTATCACATTGCTATTTATGGTATTGGGTAATATCAGTGTCTGCTGGTGCATAATTCTTCATGGGGTCAGGTGGACCTACATATGTACATCTTAGTTTGTCAGCTTGATGCTGACACATAATGAAAATCAACTGGCTAACAGAATTAGAATTGTGATTGCTGTGTAACTAAAGGATCTATATAGGAGATGCTAAGTTAGTTCCTCAGCATCTCTACAGTTTGTAACATTGTGTCAGTGGTCCAAAGTTTGGATAAATGCATTTAGCCCAAATGATGACCTGTCACTCATTTATATTACATTACAGAAGTGAATGGAAGAGGATGCTGGAAAAAATGTGCATTTTTCTTGTAACTATGAAGTGTTGTTGGTACAGAAGTGTTTTACAATTAAAACAAGCAAAACAATGTAAAAACAAAATTTGATCAAACAAATAATTAGTCAAAAATACAAGTATTTGAAATTAACACAAGACATCAGTGCCCAATCTTGGGACAAGTGCCCTGTGAAGAAACCCCTGATCCATGGGAAGAGAAAAGAGAGGCTGCAGAGAGATGTTTTAAAGAAAACAAGGAAGGCAGTGCCGGGGCAAGAAGCCTGTTCGGGGTAGAGCGCACCCCTGCTGGGATAGGCTGCATGATACTATCAGAAAGGAAGGGCTTAGCTCTTCAAGCCCAGTTGTAGCCCATTTATATCCGAGTGAATGTGTAATTTTGTATTGTTATTTATCAAATAATTTATTTATTTTGGCTTTAAAACTCACCAGTCTGAAACCAGCTGATAACCATTCAAATGTAATGACAGCTGCTGCTTACTAAAGTGATCAGTGAGTATAACGGTTATCCCTGTCCTTTCTATGAAGTAACAAGTCATAGGAAATGGTCTTAGTATGCTAACCTGGCTTCAGCATTGTATGAATGTACTAGTCTACTTAATATCAGCTCACAGCTGAACTGCCTCCCTGTGTGAAATACAAAGCCAAATCACTCTGTTAATATGAGGGACCTGAAGTCTCATATTAAATTTAGCAAACCCTTGCTGCAGAAGCACACCACAGAGAAATTTGAACATTTACACGACTTGCCATGCATAAACAGGGTAATAATGACAGCTACTCCAGGGTGCCACATTCCGGATTTCAAACAGCATTTTGCAGCCACAAATGAGACAAATCATCACAGCAAGATGGCAGTGGAAACCCTCTTAATAATTTGCATATTTCCTGAGACACTCAACACGAACATTTTGCTTTTTTGTGATTTATTTTGCCAGAATATGCCGTTTTTCAGTGCGACTGCCTTTGAAGTAAAGACTAAAGGTATTACTCGGAAGTTGATCTTCCATGTTTGCTGCAATGTGTGACTCAGTGATTTCTACAGGTTGGAAACTTGATCTGTTGTACCTGCGATTGTGGAAAACAAAGCACAGAGCATAAATTGAGTTAACTTTGCATCAAGGACTTGTGAGAACTTGCTGTGTTTTGAGAAATTGCAATGGAAACGGTCGTCTAAATACCCAGGACATGGCTATGCAATCAGACCACTTAGCAAGCAAGTCAGATAAGAGGGGATTTTTTTGCTCTCTCTCTCTCTCTCGCTCCTCCCTTTAATTCAGTTACCACTAGGCTGCCATTTAGCTCCTGAAGAGTGACAGGGCTTTAAAGGTAAGAAAGAAACTGCAATTACCCCGGGAGAGATGCAGTAAAAAGGCAAGAACTATCAGGCTGCTTTCGTGTCTTCCCTAACGCACAGTAAGTGGTGGAATGGCTCCATGTGACATGTCAGTGAGGCTGAAGAAAGTGTCCTCCATCTTTTGATTCGTGTGTTCTTCTCTCTGTAGCACAATGTGCTGCGCTTTTAGATGTGGTAAGATTGTTGTTGCATCACAAGTGGCCTGGATGTCATGTACATTTTCTCCACTGCACATCTAGTAGCAGATTCCAATACAGAAATGTGTCTTCACCAAGTGCATGAATCTGAGTAAGTCTGTCCAGTTGATCATATTTTGGACATTTATGACTTCTTGCTGTATATTTTGGTTTCACTTCAAACCATAATTTAATCTCATCAGTGCTTATTCGATGCATGTTTCAAGCTTCCACAGCAGGATGCATGATGATGTTTACCCCTAGCTCTGAAATCATTTGTCAAAAACATCACTAGTTCAAGTCTAACATCAGAAAAACTGGAACATTCAAATATGGTATATACTGTGCACAATTCTGTCGAACTTCCTCTTTGTCTTAGATATCTGATAAGGAAAAGAAGCCTAACAAGACATGCCTACTTCAGATTGTTGGATATTAACATTTTCATCATTATTGAAAGCTATTTTGTTAAATTTACATCTGTACACATTCATGATTATAGTACACACAGGAACTGGTGTGAAGCAGCACTGTCCTTGATAAGAAAATAAGAACAAGAGAATGGCAAAAGGAGCGTACAAATCCATATCATATCATTTTTTGTCAGTATCTGTGGTGCTTGCTCCTTTCAAACTCTTTGCACAATATTTAATTTGAATGCATGACTCATTTTCATAATGACATACATCTATTGATAATCCCTTTTATTTCTTTATGAACATTTTTTATTTTATTTTTATTTTTCAGGAGTCTTATTAATGCCATGGCATTTCTTTTTATACATAATGCCATTTTGGGGGACAGTGGTGTTGTCACCATCCTCTCACCTTCAGAGCTAATCACATCTATCCCACTCAAAGCTCCTCTGTGTAACTTCCAGTAAGTGTGGACACTTGTGCCCCTTGTGGACAAAGCTGCACCTACTATCTCTCTGTTGATAAGATAAAAGATAAATTGCAGTAGGTAAAAAAGTATTTTTAAATCTGTCCTTTTTGCAGCTTAGCTGATCCTGATCCTGTCCTGTACATGTGTGAATAGTGTTTTTGACAAAATATGTCTCCCTCATTTCTGTTATAGTCTATTTTATCACTCAGTGTGAATCTTTGCTGTGGAAAATGTAAAAAGAAGGCTTTATCTTCAGTGGCACCCACCCTGCCGTTGCAGTGTCAGACATTAAAACGACTTTAGAAATATTGAATCTTCTTTTTTTTAAAGCTTTAAACTAGCAAGCTGCTTGTCTGCCACTAAACTCCTACAACCTGTTGGAACAGAGCACAGTAATGGCAAAGTCATACTGAATGACTTTAACTTTGTTTCATTGTTTTTTTTGTTTCTTTGTATCAATTTATAGAGCATTTTTAGTGACATTATGCATTTCCTAACTTTAATTAGTATGAGCCATGACCACCTGCTTGTGACTTAGCCTCTAGCATTTTTATAAACTGGGGAGAAATAGACAAAAACCAGTACAGGTTAATAACAAGAAAAAGATCGAATGACAGTCAATCAATCCATACTGCTTCAACAGAAAGAGAGATAGTAAACTTTTCTGACAAGGACATCCAAATACACTATTCAAAGTTTGACAGGGTCTCAATAGAGTATACATATAGGTATTAGTATTCATATACAGTGTGACCATGCCCTAAGACAGTTCCAGCTGTATTAATGAATTTCTGTCTGTATTATATTCATAAACATAAAAATGTGTCTGTGATACCCGTGCAGAGAGATTCAACCAAGGACAAGCGAAAATCCCCAAGGTCTTTATTATTTAGCTTGAAATATCTGTCCCCTTTCACCATCAATGGTCAATTAGAAGTGCTTTTTGCATAGATTTTGCTCTACAGCAGAAAATGGGGGATGTTTGATTTAGAAGTCAGAGTAGATCAGGCCACCCAGGTTACATCAGTCATCTCTAAATTATGTTGAAGAACAACCCAGTGTAAAGATTGAGCTTGCCTGTATGCTTGGTTGGTCTGAATGTGTAGTTGGGGTAATGGACAATTATTGGAATGTAGTTTAAAATATATCTCAATCAACATATAATAAATTGAATCTGATAAAAAAACAGTAAAGCCCAAAACTGTTCCAGAAAGGCCAGGACAATTCAAATGTAGCCTACAGCTTATCAATCTATGTAAGGTCTGCAAAGGAAAACAAATCTTAATATCTCTTTTGTTGGGCTGAATAAGAGATTGATTAGCAAATTTGCAAAAACAGCAGAAACCACTGAGTTGATCACTGGCAAGCTGACTGCCACCATCAGCCAGATGGACTCAGTGGTGCTAGTTTGGGCTCTGACTTTTCTTGGCTGGGAGCAGAGTAGTAATATGCCCACAAGCTACAGCTCAACTTTTTTTTTATTGTTTCCAAGCACAAAAGATATTCTTCAAGACGTGACATCTACCAAAGTGTGTTTACTGGAGTCACTATTATGTCTGTTGTTGTCTGCAGTGTGCCAGCTGATTAGTCAGTTAGTCGCAGGAGGACAAGCCTGTCAGGTCTGTCCCAATGTTCTTTTGAGCACAAAAAACAATAAAACAACAACAATAAACGATTTACTTCAAGATGAAATTTCTAAAATATTGTCAACATGGAACTTGGAAGAAAAAGTGTGTGAAAAATGTATCTGTGTCGGGAGTTTGATGTTTACCTTGTACATGATATCTTCTTTACACCTTTACTGCAAGCCTTTTGTTGATTTTGACGCCCCCTCCATCTCTCTGCTGAACTTGTCATGAACAGGTGTATTAAGTCTTTTAAAACAAAAACACATCCTGCTTTGTTTGAAAAGTCAAATCTAAAAAAATGGCTTTTGAGGCAGGGTTCACATTCCTTTGTCTGACACCTACCCCGCCGCAGCAGTTTCCGGCACTGAAAGTAACTTTAAAGAAGTCATTAATCTTGCCTCTGATGGTCGCATTTTTCTTTCTAGCTCTAAAGGGAACATCAGAACACATTTAAGTCTGTTTCAGAACCAGATGAAAACCCATCATGGGAGCTTTAAAAACAAAATGTAGATTTGGTAAATCAATGATGAATTGATTTTGACGACTCAAAGCGCAGGTCACACCTACCCATTCACACACTGATGGCAGAGGCTGCTGTGCAAAGTGTCCATTTAAACTAGTCCCATTCATACACATTCACATGCCACTGAAGTAGCAGTGGGAGCTTTTTTGGGGTTCAGGGTCTTGAAATGAGTTTACTTGGGAGGGTAGCTGGGCTCAGATTGGGTGAGGAGCTACTCCTTTGCATCAGTCAGTTGAGGTGGTTCGGGCATCTGATTAGGATGCCTCCTGGACACCTCCCTTTGAACTTTTTCCTGGCACACCAAATCAGGAGGAGACCCCTTTGGTAGACCCAGAGTTCACTGGAAGGATTATGTATCCCATCCGACCCTGGGAACGCCTCGGAATCGCCTTGGAGGAGCTGGGAAAGGGAAGTCTGGGTTGACGTACTTCGCTGTAACCCAACCTCGGATGAGCGCAAGAAAATGGATAGATTGATGGGTGTCTCGCCAGTGGACACTTTGCCAGGAGTTGGGGATTGTACCCCTGACCCTCCGGTGGAGAGACAACCAACTCTACCATTGAACCACAGTTTAAAAGACTAAAAGAAAACGTACATTTTATCTGAACGTTTTGCCTTCTGTCAAACAAATAAGCTTCAAGTATCCAGTGTCTGTTACATAAAACATTACACAGTGGCTTCACATTATGTCAGAACTTCTCATTGGAGGGTTGCACTGTGAAGCAGCAGAAGCTGTGTGATTTGGGGTTTGACAGAACTTTAGCACAGCAAAGGATCTTACATTAGCAGCTCATAAATGTATCTATTTTTCAGCAAATTGAAAATGAATGTGCATGGAGAAAAAGTGACACACAGATTAGATTTAACATGGAAATGAGGGCATTAAATACATTACAATCCATTTGAATCCTAGGTTAGGAATAAGATTTCCCCTTCAAACATTTTAATTTGTTTAAAACTTTTTTTTTAAACATATATATATATATTTAAAGATTTATTTTTGGGCTTTTGTGCCTTTATTGGAGAGTTAGGACAGTGAAATCAGGGAAAGAAAGAGAGAGTGGGGACAGACATGCGGGAAAGGAGCCACAGACCGGTTTCGAACAGAGGCCGCCCGTCTGGAGGACCACAGCCCCAACACATGGGACGCGCACACCATCCACTGCGATACCAGCGCCCCTTTTTTCAAATAATTTTAACAAACTTTAACAAAATACTCACTGTATTGAACCCCATTTTCTTATTTTTTCCATGTAACTTTAACAGAACAGGAAAAATGACAACATGGCAAAGGCAGGTACAGATGATGGGGAGAGAGAAATAAGTTAAAGCAAGAGAACAACCCAGATGGAGGACAGGAGACAGTGACAAGGAGCCTGACGGTTCATGGACACATATCGCTGTAGGCCTGGACAGACTGCTGGTCAAAGTGCACCAGACTGGGGTATATTCCTGTTAAAAAATCCTGTCAGGTCTGCATCCCTCCTGGACCACCGTATTCTGGTTGTGTAACCTCATCTGTTAATAGACGTGCTCTCAAATCCTGCAGTGCAGCTGCCTAAAAGTCCTCAGGTGATACAAGAGTCATTGTATGGTTTGAAACAGTGAGTGCAACTGTTATATTAAAAAATGATGCGCATCTACGAGGACTATCACTCAGACTGAGTTCTGACAGTATATGTTTCATTCACTGATAAAAGTAGAGGCCAGTTTTTCTGTGTACTCAAACACTTTTACAAATTTTACACTGATATAACATCCATCAATCAATCGAATCCTTTCATTATTAGTCATGGAGGAACAGGCAGTGGCGATTCTACAGTCTGTTGGGGTCCTAGGCAAAAAATTCATTGGGGACCCCTCCAACAAACATTCATCACCATTTTCTCTGCAAATTTCCCGGCATTTACTTTATTTCCTCTCTCTCTCTTTTTTTTCAGTCCCAGATGGATAATTCCTCTTTATTTCATTCAATTATTTTCATTCACAAACGTTGGTTTTCAAAGCAAAAATGCAAGCCGCGCTTAGCAGGGCAACAGGAGGGTGTGCTGTCAGATCGGGCCCCTTGGGGAGGTTTCTGACTGTCATTGCAAAATTTGCACATTTTGACCCACTGCTGTGTTTTAAAGCTTGTAAGCCCTAGGGGACCCCCACTGTTCTGGGGCCCCAAGCAGATGCCTGCCTTGCCCATTTACGAACATTGCCTCTGGGAGCAGGTATTGTCCCAGCATACATTAGATAAAAAGGGAAGAAGAACTAATAATCAGTACTTGTCAAAAGACCCCTACACAATAATTATTGCTGGCATGCTGTTGTTTTTGAGTGTTCATTTTGTTCAAATATTGATGTTGCTAAAAATTAGATAATTATGATTATTTGTTTTTGTAAAAGGGGCCACAAGCGTCTGTGACTGGGAACATGTGTTCTTTTAAAACTGCAAATACGTGCTGTGTGTGCATACGTGCACATGTTTGTGTACAGTGCGTTTGTGTGTGGGCAGGTTTGTATTTGTGGAAAGTGTCATCTGTTTGTTGAAGCGTTTGTGAGTGTTTGTGTGGAAGCGGGAGAGAGAGGGTGGGCGGATATTGGAGGGGTGGTTTGTAATTTCACTGAAGGCAATTTCAATAGTGTTGCTTCTTTACAATAGCAATCACCGAGAGCCACCTGATGAAATATTTATCAAGGATTTGAGCATTCAGGAAATTTTAATTACCATTTGCTAAACAGGCATCTCACAAGGTTTACTATGGTGCCACGAGTCCTGTCATTCACTGTGTGCATGAATTTGCTTGTGGCAACATGTCCTGCTGTGTGTTTTTCTGTTTGCCAGCAGAGGAACAAGGTCAACTAACATTGGCAACTTATTTGCTTTGCTGTCATTAGACTATCAGTGGGGCTTCTTTCACTTTCTTACACAGAGAAAAAATAATACAATTTGGAAAAAGTCGTGGTCATGGCATCCATCTTACTTAATGCGTTTACTGTTGTTGCCATGGCTGTTGTTGTTGTGCTTCTTACTTCAGTCAGCTTGCTTACTGATTGGCTATTGTTCCATTCCAGATAAAAATCAAGTGCGTGCTCGGCTGTCCTCAGTGTTCTTCGCACACAACAGGATTTGTGATCGTAAAAATTAAACATGTTTAATATTTACACTTTTAGTTAGAGGCTGCCCCAATCGTCTTCCCAGAAGATCATGGAGGGTAAAATCATTCTTAACAAACCTCACACCACAGGAAAATCTGGCAAGACAATCTTTGGAACCATCAGATTTTCATGCTTTTGTTGACTTTGATCGGACGGGGGGAATTGGGATGAAAATCGCTCTGATTGTCTTGTAGTGTGTTCCCCGCTAACTGATCAGTCAGACCCAAGATACTTTTACTGCATTAAAAAAAAGGGATGGGTGATGGCTACACTGCTTTATATTGTGAACAGATCTAACATAATTAAAATATCATCTAGTTTTGTGAATCATGAATAATGGTTTCTGATAAATGTAAATCCAAAATGAAGACTGGCCTAAGAATAAAGACCAGTTTGGATTCTATCTGAAACCACACCAAGTTTGGTAATTCCATTTTTTGTTATGGTGGCTTTAGAGTTTTTAGCATCTGACACCATCAATCCCCAGACTCTCAAATCACTTTACAATATACAACCATGACTTGTATCTAGACACACCAAATACAGCCACTAAGTCCTAATATCAACAATACAAAAATGTATTTTGTGTCTTTTATATTTGAGAGCCAACAGAAGAAACAATGGTGAAAGGTTCAATGATATTTATTGCGAGGCTGGGTACTGGTAGAGGTCTGAATATCTGACTGGTGGATGCACAGTGGAGGAGGCTTTTGAAACTGATAAGACAGGCAGACAATATGTTGAATTGTTCGCAGGTGAGCACAGACATGAGGAGCTGACACTGGTGACAATCCAGAGATGAGTTGCAGGAGTGGGTTGCCACCAGGTGTCTGATTGCACCAGCCACGCCCCTCAGAGACACACAAACGAACACACATACAGACAGGTGGGCTAAGGAGACAAGGGAACCAGGAATCACAGCCAGAGCTGTGACAACTGACTTCTATGCTCAGAGTTGGGGATCAAAACTGAAGGGGATGACATCTTAAAGGAACTGATTGGATCCAATAAAGACTGTCATTCTATTCTGATCACATTTATAAGGTGTTCCTGCAATGCAGTGAGGATGGACAATGAATGCATGAATCTTATAGATAGGTAAAAACAAGGATAGAAACATATAAGGTTATGTATTCCTGTTCAAGTAGGCATGTCAATGAAGAGGGCAGCTGACTACATTTCTTATCAAACAATAAGATGATCACAGAGGCTTTTTGCAGAATATCATCTTCATTTTACATGACTGCATTTCTCACTTTAATGCCATTTGTACATCTCCTTGGTGAAATTCAGACTAGAGATGTTCTATACTCAAAGGAGCTGTCTGGTCAAGGTTTCTCAGTGAACAGGTTCTCTCAGGAGAGATATGCGGTGCCATGACTGTATGCAAAACCATCCCCTTGGGGACTGCCTGTAACGAACTGGATTTTCTCGCGATTACTTTAGCCCTATGGCTAATTACCTTTTCAGATGAAAACATACGCCTCCTCATTAATTCAACTCTTGGCAATCTATCATAATTACTGCCAAATAAGTTGTTGTTATCACTTTCATTTAAATGAGTGGCTGTGAGTCTCTGCTTCGAAAGAGCTTTCCTGCACATATGTGCCCATATCAAGTCCTAGAAAAAGGTAAAATACACAAAATGGAAACATACGTTCACTACTGCATTTTCAATGATTTAACTTAAAAAGCCTGTTGTTTTGATACTACCCAGCAGATTGTCAGAATAAAATAAGATTACCTTCAAAACAGTTCTTTTTTAATTTTATTTGAGGTATATGTAGAATTTGACATTAAAATATCAACATTAATAAAAAAATAGACTAAACCCAAGTTTTACTTACATTACCTCATATTTACAACAGTTATCAAAACCATATAAGTAAATTTTATAGATGTAACCTGAGGTGTCTTGTAGCAGAAACGACATGTGTATTGTTGCCGTAGAAACACTGGGTGTTACATCAAAGGCTGTGTCTGAAATCCCTCACCATTCACTATATAGTACACTATAAAGTGATAACGCCGTTTTGAAGTGGTGTCCAAATTCTGAGTGAGCATGATCATACCCTATATAGTCCGCTTATTGTATCCCACAATGCATTGTGAAAAGTAGTGTCCAAATGATCTCACTAGCAATATATAAATAGTCCATTACATATAATTCCTTATATAGTGAGTAGAGAGTAAGGATGATGGTGTGATCAGACACAGCCACAGACTGCTACATGAGAAAACAGGAGCTGCTACTGAAAGCTGGCGTACTTTTGATTTATGTGCTGCTATGATGAAAATGTAATGTACATTTTCCTTGCATTCATTAGCTCACTGGTAAACATATGGCCAGCTTCAATGTCATCTTTTGTGTTTCGATTGAGAGCCCCCTGGCCGTGAAGTTTACATACTGTCCCTTTAAAAGAAAAACTTTGTGTGTAAATTCCTCTGGCAGCCTCATGTAAGCTCAGCATTACATCATTATATATAATGTACATCCGACCTAATCGAAGCTTATCAGTCACAACACTCCAGTGATGCATTAGCAATTGTTAGTTCAGAAAAGTATTGAAAGTGTTGCTTTTATGCCAGCAGAGTAGTGTCATGCCTGTTTCCCTTCTCTTTGATATGTTCTCTGTAATCATACCAAGAACCAGAAGCAGGGGGGAAAGGATGCATATGGCCGAGCAATAAAGGGAAAGAAATGGCATTGCACACGTTTCATGTAGAAACAGAGGGTGTTGATTTGAAGAGATGAAATTGTAGTGTACTTTTTTTTTGTAAGTCAGGGGGATGAAACTTGTGTGTCTGATCTTTTGTAAACTTTTAAAGCCGTCTTACAAGGGTGAAATATTTGTGGAAGGCAAATGAAGAAAGTGATGAACCAAGAGAGCCACATGCTGCTCTGAGATCTTCAGTGTTGGTTTATTCACATCAGTTAAAAGATAGCTTTGTTTCAGGGCCATCTGTGTCCGACTCCTGTTGAGACAGCGCACAGTGATTCAGGATGAGAAGCGGATAGGGAGAAGGCCCTCATATCAGTTCTGGCTGCTGCCCAGCTCCCTTTGACATGTCTTATTAGTCAGGTCTTTAAAAGCCTCGGCCTGCCTTCCCAAGCACACTCCTCCCCAATATCCCTGATTAAAGTGCGACTGAAGCTCCCAGTGAAGAGCCAAGTTGGCCACACAGCGTTTATGTTGGGTCATGCTCATTACTCAGACACACTGCCAGTTCCACCGCGGCTGGAAGCAGCACATAATGGGACGCGTCGCTAGCCAAGAGATTTGGGAACTTTGAATTCAATATGGGACATCTTAAAAGAAACTAAGAATTGTGCTCCCTTGACACAACCAGTCATTCTGGCTTCCTAATATGCAAATGTGCACTTGGCAATGCTTGCAGGAGATTTGCTGTATGAGCCGAGCTGGAGGGAATTGAAATGTATTTGTTAGGCTTTGAAATAACATCAGTGTGCCGCTGACTGTTGTTATTTGCATGTTTATAGATCTCAGAGAAATAAAGGACATGGATGCTATAAGCTGTTTAAGGTGACTGTTGAAGGGTTAAAACGTTCACTCCACTCATAACGTCAGTAAAAAGGTTATAGATGTGGATTGAGTATGACACATCAAAATAAACCAAAAATATTATTTAATAAGGATAATCTAATCTAATCATCATGTTGCATTTCATGTAAAACTTCTCATAAAGGCCTATCCCAAAATACAGTCTAGTCCCTTTTACTGGCCTGGTGTTGTCATACATTTTGACAGATAAAAGGCTGGTCTCAATTATAAGTGGAGGCCCTTTGCATTTAGTGTCAGTTTGTCACAAAAAAGATGAACTTCAACATCTCTCCATGAAAGACAGAATAATACTTGAATGTGTTCCAACAGTGCAGCAGAATACTCTTAAAAAGCGAGATCAAATTACTGATTTGTAATTAAATTTGTTTTAATCAGTATCCATCCATTATACAGTTTTCCCGTTCAGGGTCGCAGGGGGGCTGGCGCCGATCCCAGCTGTCATTGGGCGAGATGTGGGGTACACCCTGGATCATTTGCCAGTAAATCACAGAGCTGACAACCAGCTACATTCACATCACACCTACGGGCAAGTTAGTCACCAATTGACCCAACGAGCATGTCTTTGGAGTTTGGGAGGAAGCCGGAGTTCCCACAGAGAACCCACACATGCAGTTGGAGAATATGCAAACGCCACACAGAGAGGCCCTGAGTGTCACGGTTTGTAAGAACAGGGAACTGGACCCAAGTGCAGAAGCAAACTTTTTTATTTAAACAAAAAAGGCCAAAGGCAAACATAAACTTACTTCAAAATCACAGAAAACACAGATAGTCACAGGGAAATAAACCAACACGAACCAACATGGGGCATGTCTGCCATTGACCACCGACAACTAACAAAAAAAAACTAACAATGATCTGACACAGAGGGGAAGAAACACAGAGACTAAATAGACACAGGGGTAATCAGACACAGGTGAGACTAATAACACAGGTGAAGACAATGAGGGTAATCAAGACTGGAGGGAAACAAGAACCTCCTTGCTGTGAGGCAACAGCACTAACCCCTAACCCCTGCACCACCACACAGCCTGTTTTATAAGTATCCTAATTTTAAATGTGTACATCGTGAAATATTCTTTCTTGTGTATATTTACAATTTATAGTCTTTCCCATCTTTGCAATGCACAAGTTTTGTTTGCAAGTAATTAAAAGTGTTTCTCGTATTGACGCCTGTCTCAAATCAAGGCAGGATCATTTCATAGACTGAAGCAAATAAAAGCCCAGGCTATTTTCGTTACATGTCTTCTAAAAGATGAGTTTGTTTTGTTTCTTACTGATCATTTATTCCACAAAAAAAAATAGTAAGACATTTTAAATTGATTAAAAGATTGATGCATTAGTTCCCTTTTTTTGTTTTATGCATAAACATGCCAGGAAAGCGCAGTATCTTTTTTTGAATCCCTGAGTTGTGTCTGCAGGTATTAGCATCCAGTTTGAATGCTGGTAGGACAAATAAACTAATTGAAATACTTCAGATCAGACTGAAACAAAAAACTGCTTGATTCCCATCTCTTCTTAGTTTTCTGACATTTATAAAGTGAACAAATGGTTGAAAATAAGAAAAATTAACAATGACAGCAATCAGCCAGTGGCCAATTCTTACTGACAGAAGTGCAACAGTGTTAGAGCGGTGAGCACATGCGCTGTACGCTTTCCGTCTCATTCCCATCCTTTCACAGATTTTCAGCCGTGCGCTCTCATTAGTCGTGGTAATTGTGTGTTGTGCTAGATGTGTGTGTGAAAGTAAACCGGGGCTGAAGAACGTGTCGAGCATTGAGTAACATTTCACGGCCCATTTGCTGTGGTCTGGAGAAGCTCCTTTTACTGTACATATACTGTGGAGTGGGAGGAGGCAGTGATGAGCTGACGGTGGGCACCCACTGGTGCGTGAAGGGGGTCCTCCATCCTGCTTTCTCCTTTACCTGTCGTTTCCTAGTTTTCTCCTTTTATTTTACTACTCCCTCTAATGCAGCTTTGTGAGTGGAGTTCTGTGTGTGTGTGTGTGTGTGTGTGTGTGTGTGTGTGTGTGTGTGTGTGTGTGTGTGTGTGTGTGTGTGTGTGTGTGTGTGTGTGTGTGTGTGTGTGTGTGTGTGTGTGTGTGTGTGTGTGTGTGTGTGTGTGTGTGTGTGTGTGTGTGTGTTTTGCCAGAGACCTGTAATCAAGAGTCACCGCCCATAAAGGGACCTCTGGTCATTAAGGAATTAGTGGGAGGCTAACGGCTTGTTTAGTGAATCAATTAGTCTGAAATTTGAACATGTGGGCTCATTTTCAGACACAGCTCTAGCAGGGAAAGTAAAGGTTGTACTTTGCCTCTAAATTTTAACTGACCCTTTATGACTACAGTCCTGGGTGGCTTCTTTCAATTCCAGTGATTGGATTGTTTCTTTTGTCTTAAAATGTTATTTCTGTCTATAAAGGGTAAGATTTCTCATATCTCTAATGTTCTTTCATGAAACCTTTGATTATGTTAATCACAACCAATATTAATCCATAGACAGATGTGTACAGCTACACACACACATACTCATGCATCTGGGAAGTCTCCCTCGAGGGATGAGCTGTCTGAAAACAAACTGACTGTGTTTAGTTTCACACCCTCGCAGACACATCCATGCACACTGCTCTGCTGAAAAACCTGACTGGGCTCCATGTCGTTGATGCCCGCCTTGTAACATCTGTGCTGCCTTCCCCCGCATACTAGAGCACTTTACATCTGAAAGACAGCACTCACCCACACAGGGGAGGGGACGCACAGTCATGCACAAATACACACAAAAAAAACAAATATATTTACAGCCTGTCTTGTGCATGCATGCACATGTAGAGTCACAGTCTCACAGAGGTAACATGATTACTGTAAGTTGTTACTATTAATGCAGGCTTTTTAGATCCAATTTGTAGGTTCATTTCATTTGTTTGAAACATAAATAACAGAAGAGCAAGAGACGTCAGTATGTACATGGCCCCCCTGTGGACCCTGTTCAATGTGCACATGATTACACATGGTGGTATTGTGTTCTGATCATTATTTCACCCGTTTAATTAAAGTGCTGCCTTGTTTGGAGCAATGCTTTTATTTTTTTCAGCCCCCTTCTTACATAGTACTGTTTTCATTCTTTGTATTTCAGTCTGTAACTTTGTGGTTTTGCTGCTGCCTGTCTTGGCCAGGTCTCCCTTGAAAAATAGTTTTTTAATCTCAATGGGACCAACCTGGTTAAATAAATGAAAGATAATTGATTTAGTTCTGTCCGTGATTTGAATTATTAGAGTTGGGTCACGTTTATCGAGAAAATCAAAGAGGTGGACCCAACTGCTGATAAGACAAAAAAATATTTATGAAACAAAAGATCAAAAGGGCAAAAACAGACACACTGTTTAAGATGTTTATGTGTAGACTGAGAAAAAAAAATGTTTTTGGGCTTGTAACACCACACTGAGCGCTGGTTTCTCCTCTGTTTGACGTCATTGTGTGACGCTGTTCATTTTGTTTAAATGAGATTAGTGCGATGGCAGATGTTACCAAACCAGTGCTCCCACTATGTTGACGGGCAGAGGCACCTGAATGGACATCTTTGTCAAATTAAATGGTCATTGCAGAGGAATGGCGAGAACATTTTAGCATGTCAAGGACTTGACTTGCATGCTCATGACAGCTGTAACGGAGGAGGAAAATGCGTGGACTAGGACTAAGAAGAGCAAAGAAACACTGGGGACAAGAACTACAAAATAAAACATGAAACACTCAAGACACACAGAGAACTCAAGAATGTAACTGTAACAATACACACAGGACATAGAGGAACACGAGGATAACACAATGGAGCTGTGTATTAGACGATTTGAGCGCAACAAAGCCCACTCACAAGTCCCACCGTTAAAAAAATTACAATCTATAACTTTTTGATTAAACATTCAATTTGCTGTTACAATACAACAACAGTGATTACTGACTTTGTTTTTTTTATTGGGATATATGCAAGCAGAAGATAGCAATGTCATAAAGAAAAAGGGGAAAGTACATTTGTAGTGGGTGGTACAAATATGAAAGACATAAAAGCGAGCGCTCTCGGGAAGGTGAGATTTATTCTCAGTGGCGGTAAGTATTTTGTACGACAACACCACGCTGTGAGACATTCGTTATACCGAGGCTGTTTCAGCAGCATAAACACTGGACCTTTACATGAAATATGCATCACAGCCTGCTTTAAATATACAGTACATGGACCGAAATGAATGGCTTTCACAAAAAGGACCACAGGGAGAAGAGCGACTGTAGACGAAGACAAGAGTCATTCAACAGATATTTCTTACTTTGGTCATGGGTAATTTTAATAAAATCCCTAAAATGAAGAATGTTTTATACTTTACAATGCAACATAAATGAAAAAAACAAACACGGCATTCAATAATGTATAAAAAACCAGACAGCTGTTATAATTTTTGGGAGTGTGGTGTTATGTATCCTCAGAGAGCAACAGAAAAAAAAAAGATCTTCAAAAAGACAAAATAACTCACAGTTCCCATTGTAATCCATGGGTTTGCAAACATGAAAACGTCTAGGAGACGCCTAGGCAACATTTTAGTATGAGTCCATTGCAGCTCCTTTTTCTTACTTTTTTTTTGCACGCTTCTGTGTGCCTCAATCCAGTGACTTGAGAGGATGAAAATGTTTGGCTGGGAGTGCGGCAGACTTTTTGAACCTCTACACTCCTAAAAACCCAGGGAGGCATTAGCATTGTCTGCCGGTGGCACAGTTACTGCCTCCTTAGCTGCTCATAAAAGCGTGAATGCAAAAAAGAAACAACTTCTGAAGGGCACTGGAATACTGTTAAAAAAAATGAACCTAAGGGATTTGTGGCTTTAAAAAGGGATTTCTCTAGCAAATTAGAGGTGTTGTGCGGGAGAAACTTGGGAACTGTGTAACCACGGATGGAGGCAGGGAATGTCTCCAGTCCTATGTTTCTTCTCAGGAAGGATGAGTATTTATGCATAGTTACAGGAAGGAAGAAAACAACTAGCACTTCATTATTTGAACAGAGACTTTGTAACATTTCACCAACAACATATCACATAGTTTATCCAAAAAGCATCCAAAAATAAAATGCATAAAATTAAAGTAAAACGTGTCCCTCAGATCAGAGCCAGTGTGCAAAACTTGGAAGATGGCACTCATCTTGTTTGGCTTAATCTCCTTGGGAAGAGCCAAACTGGCCCTCAGGTCACCTTGGTGTCTTCAGGCATTCAGAGATAAAGATCCAGGAGGAGGCAGGATGCCAGTCATTGTCAGTTAAAGCCAATGCTGGTAACTGTGGCACGGATCCAAAGAAACAAAAACCCATCCAGCGGTGCGGCATGAGGAGTTGGAACAGGGTTTTTATTTTTTTATATTTATTCTGACAGGTAGAAACTACATTAAATTGTTCACTTGGAGAAACCTTTAACGCACATCAGAGCGAAAGCAGTTAATGGCATATGAAAACCAGTGTTGGATCAAAGGAAAGACAAAAAGCTCTATGCATCCAGACTCTTACATGTTTTCATCTCTAAAGGATTATTGGCAGTGCTTCCATCACTCCTATACAAAGCATAATACATAACAGCTCGGACATTTTTTTTTGCCTTTTAAATGTCCTAATGATTTCCTGCTACCTGTTGCTTAGTGACATGATCTATCGCATCCCTTTCCTCTGTACGCCACCATGTGGACAGCTTAGTTATACAGTCTCTAACAGATATGAGGTTGATTATATTGTATAATTCAAAGTAAATACACTCAGCAAATTGTACATCAAAAGCATTCAGACTGGTGGATTATGAACCAGTTTACTCAGCATCAGAAAATGAAATGTTAGACACATTCTTCTTCACGTTCCATAAACTCGTAGTATTATTGGGCATCCATTCAGAGCAGTATGTAAATGAATATGCACAGTGGTTGATTCTCCTGGAAGCTACATTTTTAAGGAATGAGGCAGTCTGCCTCTTGTATCTTTAAGTCTGAATAGGACGCTCCCTCTGGTGATTAACTCTACAGCTATGCATGACACATTCTCAAATTCAAACTCACCAGTTATATTCCTCAAATGTATGCAGGAACCAAGAGCTGC
This sequence comes from Labrus mixtus, assembly GCF_963584025.1. Classification (NCBI taxonomy): domain Eukaryota; kingdom Metazoa; phylum Chordata; class Actinopteri; order Labriformes; family Labridae; genus Labrus; species Labrus mixtus. Next base: position 24,569,729 of record NC_083628.1, read on the forward strand.
ATGAAATTCAAAGCTACGTTTACATTTTCAACAACAGCCCTTGTGGTTGTTTCACAGTTCAAACTTAAAAAAGAAAGACAGGGAATTGAATGATATTTGATAGATCCTCAACTTCACATTTTAAAGATTTTAATTGAGATAATGCGTTCTTGTAGATGTTGAACACTTTAACTATAAGTGACACAAAGTTAAGAAAATAACATTTCAAAACTCAACAAGATTAAATGTTGGGGTGCCAGTTTAGCTCAGCTGTGAAAGTGTGAGATAGAACTTCCACCAGATAAGTGTGCAATGTGTGTGAGTTTTGCTCCGGTACAGCTCTGTGCTCCTTCGTCCGTCAACACCCACAGGCAGAAATAGAAGCCCATGTGTATCTGCTGCAGAGGCCTCTGGACTGCCGGAGCTGGGACAGAGATGAGATTCAGTCAGTGGAAGCACATACATTGTCCAAAGTTTAAAAAAAGAGTAAAAATCTGCTTGACTGCCATGGTAGAGTTGAGAAGGATCGGACATATCTGGTGGAATTTACCAGTTAGCCCCTTATTCAGAGGTTATAGTCCTTGACACCCCCCATGTTTGACTCAGCCCTTCACTGCATTTCACAATCCCAATCCCTCCTCCCTATATGTTCTGGCTGTCTCAATAAATCAAATCAGATAATGCAAAAAATACAAAAAATTAAGGGATTGAATGGCAAATATTTTGTCTTAACATTCAGGGCCACTGAGGGCAAAAACAACCCTATTTTTATTTTAATAGGGATTTAAAATAGACAGTTAAAAAATACAAGACAGAAAAAGAAAAAAGGAAAAGACAGAGTGTCAGGCCTGATGTGAAAATATCAACTTAACATCACCCATTCCCTCCCAAGCACGTACCTTTATAACATTTGGAAAATAAATTGAGGTGTCCAATTTATATTTTTGTTAGTCTGACCAGATGTTATCCCTCTACATATTTGGCTGTCTCCACTGTCAACAGGCCACTCACTGTGATGAATTAATAAGTTCCTGATGCTGTGAGGCAAAAAGAGAGGCTGATAGCATTCCTAATGAGCTGTAGCAGTAGCCTACATAGAAACTGCATGGATGGCTGGTGAATATCAAAAGCACCTTTTGTTCACAGTCGCTGACATAAAGAGCATTCTGGGTCACTGATTTTGTCCAACAAGCAGAGTCAGGACGTCTGATATGAATGCTCTCCTAACACCGACTTGTCCTAATAGAGCAGAACTGAATGTTACAAATTACAGTCAAAAGGCCAAACCTATATAAAGGCTTATTTTTCTTAATCAATTTTTTTATACATTTTCTTCCTCTTTCTGTCTCGTCTTTGATTGAAAAATTCACAGACAAGCATCCATTCACAGATGTGTGAAACACAAAACTCACACACTCTCTCTGCCCGAAGTCAGATTCATGCCCCGACTATTTGAGAGAATTCATTGTAATGGTTAGGACTTAATGTCCGTTAATTAATTCACTGGACCTCAGCAGGGAGCTGTGAGCAGAGCTGAGGTGAGGAGATGGCGGCGAGAGGTGGTGGTGGCGGCGGCCGTATCAGGGCTGGTGAAGGGTTTTAAACTGAAAGGGGAATGAGGGAAGTAATCCACTGAGTGCCTTTAATGTAATGAGTCAGCCTCGCTTAATGGAGTCCATTTGAGGAGGAAGGAGGTATGGAAAGAGTAAGGTGGCGGTTCAGGAGGTGTGTACATGTAGCTAAAGGAAAGGCTAGGTTGCCAGACTGATGGATAGTTTTCAAAACTGTACGTCCTGTTACTTATATCATGAACTATTAAGCTGACAAACATGCTCTTATAGCAGATGGAGGCATGACTACAACTTCCTGCATGGTGGAAGTGTGTTACATTTAAGCTTGAGGCTACAAGTGACACTCTTTTATCTAAAACAGAGCCGGTGTTAATGCTTCCAGAGAGGCTTTATCTTAGCCCTGTGGTTCACGATATTCCTGAACTGCCAAGCCGCGTTAGCCCAGACTGTTTCCATTTGACTTTGAAATCAGAGCTAGCTCACACACACACACACACACACACACACACACACACACACACACACACACACACACACACACACACACACACACACACACACACACACTCACTCAGGCACACACAAACATTTACAAACTCACACTTTCCCCCCTTCTCAGCCAGCATATATCTGCATTTCATTAGCACAGTCGGTCCTGTTTTTAAAAGAAAAATCCCTGCCCTAAATTCTTTCATGTTCCCTCAAATATAATTTTGCAATCACTGACATTATACGATACGTTTAATGAATGCAAAAGGATATCAGTGGCAGGTTTTTTTTTGGGGGGTGGGGGTTCTACTGTTGAGTTTTTTTAAATCCCCTACGCAGACTGTTCTTCTTTTGCTTTGCTTCTCTGGGATCCCAAGCTCCTGCAGTCACATGTGGAAGACACTGAACACCAATTTGTTCGCTCAGCCTCTGTGAAAACGGGTGAATGTGACCTGCAGTGTAAAAAGCTCTTTGAGTAGGCAGAAAACTAAAAAACAAAACACAAGACTTCCATTTACAAAGTAAGATGTTGACTATAATTAAGATATCAGAGAGTCATCTTAAATTCACCAGTTGCACTAAGCAGGTTAGATCTTGACTATATTTAATAGGACTGCAGAGATATCAATTGTGGGTGAACTAGAAATGTAAGAGAAAATGATAGACCAACGCACAACATCCTCCTGCTCATTTTATTTTACCCTGGCAAAAATAGTTGTCTTTTTGAAGAATTGAATAGTTGTAAAGACATTTTAACTTGAAAGTCCAGCAAAAACAAAGTGTAATGGAGATATATTTAAGTTGGCATTCGTCTTTTATTTTACATGACGGATAACAAGAGGACTTTAAATCAGGGTATGCAGGTTCAACAGTGACTATACTGTGCTGTTACCATGACAACTTGGGCCTGAGTTAGCTAAAGAGTAAGTGTTTTTTAGGCCTTAAAAACAGTTTTAATATTTTAATAGTATAAATTTTATTCGAGGCTACACTACAGAAAAGAACAGTGTGAAGAAATCTTTATGAAACCTTGATGCCTCTGTTCACACCTGATTCCCTTCCCTCGCCGCTCACAAGATTGACATTTTCTCACCTGTGGAATCTAACAAAGCAGAAAGTAGAGTTGAATGTTTTCTCAAGATGTGGAGATGACTTGTGCTGAGATTTCTGTTGACAGTAATTTATTGCGGCCGTATTTCTTCAGTGAAAACTTTTCACACCTGTGTCAATAGGGCACAAAGATAGGTAGTTGCTTTTACAACTGAAATGCTTTTGAGCTACTTTGGATTCCCTTTTATTATGCTTTGGAGCAGCAATAATGAAAATGTGGTTTAATTATCAAAGACTGACTGCAAAAACATTGAGATTTATATCACAATTCTTGGCAGTTTGAAGCAAAACTGTCTACCGCATGGAGGAGTTGGAAAAAAAAATCTCCTGGTAAGCTTTTTTAAAATGAGGTAGATCTTTATTCTAAGTAACATTTTCTACATATAGTTGTCCAGAAAGGTCTTGTTCACAAGATCTGGTTGTTATCACTGGTTGTGGTTGAAAATAAAATGTCAAGAACGCACATGAAAGCGGCGCAGTCGTGACACTTGCTCTGCTTCCAACGCCTCCTCAAGAGTCAGGGTTTGTATTATTCATGTCTTCTGTGTTGGTGTCATATCTGTAGCTCCTGCTGTTGTTGTGTGCTCCTCGACGCCTGTGTGTTCAGATCCGATGATCTGTCGCTCTGCCAGGCAGCTGTGTTTAATCCAGGTCAGCTGCCATCTTACCCTGCTGCTTTCACGGCCTGTTGGAAATCTCTTAATTGGCCCTCTTTTTTAGGCGTATAAATGTGTGATTTTAAGTGAGGGAGACAGACTGTCACTAAAGTCTCATCTGTTTTTTTTTTGTTTTTTTTTGTGTGTGTTTTTTTGGCACAGTTTTAAGGTTCAGGGAGGGTGCATAAGACCAGACACAGAGCCAGATGTGACGAGGGCTTCTGGCTTTGAATCAAGTGACATGGCTCTAGAGGGAGGCCCATTTGCTTCAGCTCTTGTTGCAAAGCTCAGACAAAAAGTGTCTTTGGTTTTGTCATGTGTAGTGGGATTTGTGTGTCATTCATACTCACATCTATGTGGAAATGCAAATGCACATCTTATTCTTCTGACAGTCACAGTGAGCTTTACAGTACAAGATGTGGGCTGTATAGGACAACCCCCCCCTCCCTAACTGCTTTCACATCTGCAAAAAAAAAAAGATGCTTCAGAGGACACATTGTGGAGGGTCTTTGTAGCGAAAGTGTTTGGGTAGCTGGAGGCTCAGGTGGTGACCATGTGAGGGTGATTACATGGAGGCCAGCAGTTAGCTGCCAAACTAACGGTGCTGTAGGCTGGGAGTCACACAGAAACAAACGAACTGCATTTGGGGGAAAAATAAACACAATTTAAAAGTACGCTAACTTATTTTTTTTTTAGAGATAAACAGCTGTGGTTGCTGGAGCAGCCTTACATCTAGTGCTTGTTGTTTTAAACTGAATATAATATCCAAAATGAATTCCTCACACCACAAACTACATGTTACCTAACAGCTAAATGGGGTTAAAAGAAGAATATAAATACTGTAATTTTGTTTGTTTGTCTATCCCTGGCATGGATGTTTCTGTCCAAAATCTGTTAAATATAGCAGTATGCACACTTTTATGACACGCAATTTTGGGCAAAAATCAAATTTTTATTGACTTACTGAAACTGATATTAATTCAGTGTGTAATCTTTCACGTCATCAATGAAACGTTTAACACAATTATTAACTATAAAAGGCAATACTGAACTTGTTCAGCATCGTCCTTTTGAAGGGAATATTTTGGGACATGAATATACTGTTTTTCACAATCAAGTTTTGCTGAGAATTGACAAGCTGTTGGCTAACATTTCTGTCTTCCTGTCCTCTTGTCTCCCCTCTTCTCCTTCATGTATTTTCTTGACTCTTGTACATTCTTGGTCACGTCCTCCCAAACTAAATCATCTCCATTACATTCTCCTTCTCTCTCTTCCTCTGTCTGTTGATCTAAACAGGTCCCCCACCAGTTGGGCGCGCTGACCTTCTACCGCTATGAACAGCCAATCGTAGACTACTGCCAGGCCCATCAGCCCCTGCGGCTCAACATGGGCTATGAGGGACCCCCACAGGGCCTGGAGGGCCTAGAGGACCTGGGGCCGTGTGATAGGGGCACTATACAGACTGTGGCACTGCCCGCTGTACCCTCTGCAGCCAGCATGGGTGCCACTCTGCCTCGCTCTCCACCACCACCACCCCTCAGACCACCGACTGAGGGTCCAAGCAGTGGTCATTACCCTACTATCGAGCGCACAGGCACACTGAAATTTGGACGCTAGCGAGCATGAGCCTGGTTGTTCCAAGTGGGGCAAGGGCCTCTGATTCACCATGACTTTGAAATGAAGGGGCAGGCGAGCCGGCTATTCAGTGGGGCCTTGTTTTTCAGAACACAAGTCTGTGAACAAAAGGACAATATATTCAAATTATGCCTGGAAGGATCTGGTGTCTGGAACAAACAGTCTCACTGAGATACAGTACAGTGGGAGAAATCCTTTTCAGATCTTTTTTTTCCCCCAACGCACTGAATAAAAAAAACTCCTTACTAATGAATCATGGGAAGTAATCCAGCATAATGACAAATGTTTTTTTTTTCCTTATTTGCTATATCCCAAGACAACAACATGGGGCACCTGTTCACAGCAGTCTGCGCTGAGTCGAGAGCGAAAGGGAAAGTGCAATAATCCCAAATCCTTGATCACAAAAAGTGACATGAGATGGAGCAGGATACAATATGATGAGCAAGGGGCTTCATATTGAGATTATTAACAAAATATCTATTCTATTGTTTTGTTTTTTATCTTCCATTATTCCATAGAGATTACAGAATTTATCTTTTTTTTTGGTTTCTCTGCCATTTGTTTGTTTTTCCAGATGTGGGATTTGGGTTCCATTAATGTGCATGTCAAACCAAAGAGTTTACTTATATATTTTTTATTATATTTTAATGCACATAAATTGCTTTAGTTGAGGGCATTCTTAAAATGCCCATTTGTCTTCTAAACTAACCTCTCCCAACTCACATTCACAATTCAAACAAAATCCCCTTGTGGATTCAGATGAACTTGGCTTGTCTTAACAGATTAGCAAAGTAATCATTTGGTACATGCAAGTAAGGTAGTGAAAGTGATTTTTTTTAAAAAGATATTTATCATGATTATGTATTTTAACAGATCCTCCCCAACATCCGCTCAAATGCTATCCATCAGCTTAGTGATGCTTTGAACAACAACAAGGATAGGAACACTTTGAAAGAGATACTATGCTTTGTTCAACTTATCTCTTCAACATACAGAGGCCCTCTCCGCGGAAAGATAGGGGATCTTTGTATTCAACGAGATCCCAGCTAAATTACCCACTATGCTTGAAAGAGGTTCACATGGGGAATTAATGTGGTACATGAGAATGCAAAGTATTGTACATATTCCTAAAAAGGTCCAGTTAACTGATGGCCCGACCACTGTCACTGAGTCAGTGCTGGACTTTTCAACACACTGGACATCAATAGTGAGAGCCCCATGGATTGGAAGAGCTCCCCTCCCCCACAAAGAACGACAGTGCCTGGTGGTGGCAAGTTGAACCAGCACGTTGGCTTTTCTATGACCTGCGCATGAACCCTCGGGCTGTACTGGGAATACTGCTGACTCCTCTTTTTTTGTGTGTGTCTGCTGTGCAGGACTTTATTGCACTAGGTTACCCCTTTGGCCACATATGTCAAGCACCACTTCTCGTTGACTTATGGAGCTGATGAGGACTTCAGATAAGGCTGTGATGGCCTGTCAAGTGTCATCTTCGGCTTTATCCGAGCAGTGCTGTGGGGGTCAGTTTGGAACATGTCCGTGGTCATACACTTGGTAGTGGTGGAAAATGGCGCTAGGTCATCCGAGAGGACAACAGCAAATGAACCTACAATTTGCCAAAATGTCCTGTGAGAGTGGGAGTATCCTCAAGATAAGACAAAGATAGGGAATCTTTGTTTTATTTGATTAGTTATTTTGTTGTTTCGGCGTGAAGCATAAGAGACCATTTTTTTTTAAGTGTTCACAGATGATGTCAAGAAATTCTATGAGACTAATCCATGGACAAAATCAAATAGAACTTATTTATCGTGTATATAGCGAATCTTTAAGGAAAGAAAAAAAAATGTATGAACTGTACTTCTTCTGAAACACAAACTGCTTGTGAACAGAGGAGGAGCCTTATACACTTTCCAGTGGGAATCTGTTACCCAGATACTCTGCGAAGAGGTTCCCACTGTATTGCTCCTGTTGTTTCAATGATAAATATTTTTCTATCTGCTCCTGACACTATTCTACCATTAAACACAAATTACTGAGTTGTTTTCCTCAAAATCCAATCATTTTACTGAATCACATGGAGAAGGGAAGATTGGGAGCCCTGTTGTTAGAGCGTCAAACTTCATAGCCATCTGTACTTTCTGTACTGACTTCAGGCATGTCTCATCTTGCAGGAGGTGGCCGAACAACATGTTGTCAGTTTTTATCCCACTTCACTTCTCTTGTTTTAAGAGTTCCAACCCTATCTGCCATTTCAAGGTCTACTCGGGGAGAAGAAGTGTGCTTTTCTTTATACCAAGAGTTTAACTTGTGAACGACGTTCTTTTTGATGTGCCATTATTTTGTTAAATGTTTTACCAAAAAAAAGAAAAAAAATCCAGCCCCAAAATAACAAGTGACCCAAAAGTCTCCATGGTTTCATGACAAAGAAGGGGATCATCTCCCTTCATGTACAGGACAATGCATAACAAGCAGTTGATTCGCTCAGTACGGTTGCTTAATAGTGCTGGTGGAGTTTACTTTGTAATAGCAGCTGTGCCAATGTCTTTATAATGGGAGTTCTCTCAATTCTATCCATGTATTGTCTTGCCTTGCTCTATATCACCCCTGCTAACTCCTTGGCCTGAATTCCATGTCTGCCTCTTGGTGACTCGGGTGAACCTGTTTAATGATGTTCTATTTCTGTGCGCATGCTGATATTTTGGGAAACTATGCCCAGTTAAAGAGGAGCGCTGAACCAGAGACAAACAGTTAAAGGTTATTTCCTGTCTGGAGTGCCCTAGAACCAGCAGAACGTGTCATGGGCAACTACAAGTTTTTCAAGGCTACTTGTTTCCGCAACCCATTCTGCTCCTGTCTAAATTAAAAGTAGACTTCCCTGGCACTATATACGCTGTTACGCGGAGGTAGAGGCACGTGTCGGGCACTCCAGGGACATGCTTTCCCTTTAATAATCTCCTGCAAAAGCCCAGTACCCCATGTGTAGTAATTACCTCACAGAACAGTGATAATGGTTCAATTCAGTCTAAACCCAATGATCAAAGCTACTTCGCCCTTCATATGTAATTAGAACATGCTAATAAAATATCTGTATGTTCACAATCAAATCAACTACTAATAAGAGATTGATACATCCCGACTACCTCCCTGATCAAATTGGACATGTTCAGCGGAATGCTCAAATCCGGCTGCCAGTAATTGTTTAGTCTTTTGTCCATTTCTTTTGCCATCAGAGAGCTGGAAGCACAGACACTGCATGCTAATGATGCATGTTTGAGCTAAACTCCAGGACCGTCTGCGTAGCCCCGCAACAACCACAGGCTTTATTTTTTCTTCTGCTTTGTTTGTTTATGGTTTTGTACACCAAGAGCTCCCCAACCCTCCTCCCCTTCACTCGTTGAGTCCGGGGCTCCAGTCCCCATTGGGAACATTTCTGTTATTTTCCTCGTCTCGTTTTTGGCTTCGGGTGGGGTGAATGAAGGTCTGAGAAGAATTGCAGAGAAAAACTTTCATTTTCCAGTATTAATGCACAGAGGAAACGCTAAATGCAAATCTCCGAGGAGGGTGGGGAAGAGAAAGGAGAGAAGATGGGAGGGAGAGTCATAGTTGCTGTTCAATGGGGAGGATATAGAGGGACAAACACAAGGACATGTTCTCCTGTTACAAAGAACGTTTTTTTTATGTTTTTGAATGTCAGCTGTGTTTCCACTGTAAGAAATGACTAAATCCATTCAAGCTCAGACATCACCGGCTCGTTCTCACTCCAAAGTGGTCAAATACAATACCTTAGTTAGTGGTCTGAGGTGTAAAAATAGAAGGCTCTATAGGTCTGGATAACCCTTCAGCATAACAAGCACTGGACCTTCATTCAGGACACGGAAGTTTGATTCCTATATGAGAAACAAATGTCAAATGTTAACTTCTCCTTAGAAGTTGTTTCTCCTTAAAATACCATAATGTATATTACTTCTGTCAAACGGTGCATTAGTCGCTTCACATCTGACACTGGTTCATTCACATTAGCACAGATTTAAATGCTAACCGTGTCATAGTCAAACTAATCAAAAACTTTTTAATGGCTGCATTGTAACCTTCACCATGAGAAATGATTTTTGCAGGTCCAGAAGTCATAAAATGTTAAATATTTGTTGGCAAACTTTCTTTAATAAAGGTAACCTGATGATGCCTATTTGTTATCGCTAACTTGCCTACTTTTTTCTTAAAGTGTAACAGGACCTTGCACATCTAATATAGCTATTAAGTGACCATGCATGTGCGAAACTGAATCTGAAGGGTATCCTAGATTCATATTTTGAAACTTACGGCCATAGACCAAGCTGAAATATTTGATGAGTTGGGGGTGAGAACATGTTAAAATTAAGCAAATACTGTATGTACTCTGGACAGTTTCACATGTCAAACACAGACAAAACACGATACACATAAATAACCTTGAATCTTTCTACTGTATGTATTATGCATGCTCATAAACAAAGACAAACAGACACAGTCACATATTTTGAACAAGTTATATGAATGGAAATTATTATTTACTCTATTTTACAGTTAGAATTTACAGTCTATAACTGCAATCATGCATATACACAAACAAAGAACTCCCTAAAAACACAGGCCACACATGCCTTGATAAATGCTAATTTAGTACTACAGGTTTGACGCTCCCATTCATTCCCGTTCACCCAAGGCCACCCGTGACGGTTCAGTAGGTTCTAATCCGTTACCTGATAAATAGATTTAAAAAAATATATATTCCAAGCCAGGCATTGAGTTGCAGCTTTTCTTTCTGTGCCATACATATGTGTCTTAACCGCAGGCAGTGCTGGGGCATACCAATACAGCACACAGTCATGGCGCCAGAGTCAGCACTTATACACACACAAATAGGAGGGCTAAGCAAAAAAAAAAAAAAAAAGGTGAAAAAAAAATGCAAATGCTCCCCATCTGCCATTTAACATTTGCAATTTGAGTTTCTATTTTTGTTAGTGTGTCATAAGTGTGTGTGCAGACTGCAAAATGGTAAGAATTAATAACTTTGTCACGCTATAATGCATAAAGACAGACTGGAGGCACTGCTAGTGAGTTAGCTACCCTGCATGTACCCAGATGGCCTGTGTGTATGTGCGTGTGTGTGTGTGTGAGAGAGTTTGTGTGTGTATGTAACTATAGCAGCACCTACTCCTCTACCTCCTCTGAACCAACGTCACCATTACTGATGTTCAGGCCAAGCCGGTCCCCATTGATTGTTATTGTTCCATGCTGTTTCACATTAGCAGGAAGTCTTTAACCTCTGACCGGCGTTGTCCTGACTCTGTTTTTCTGCCATTGCTCATGTCAGAGGGGACACAGGAAGGGAAGGCATGATCATTAACCTCTGTCAGGGAAACACACTTTTTTGTTTGTCTGACAAAGACCGTTTACGCCCCTAATTGGATTTAATGTGAGCACTGAAGAAAGGAAGGTTCTTATTTCAACAGCTTGCATTCTGCTTAAGTTGGCTGTATATTGCAGAGCAGAGAGAAACTGACGGAAAGCAATATCAGATTGACTCTTTGTTTCCTTGCAGGCTCAAATCAAATTGTTGCCTCTTAAAATGCTCTATACATAAACCAGGGGATCCCCGCTGTCTCCTTCTCATTCATTTCCTGCAGAGAGCATCGATTTCTGTAGGGTGTAAATATGCGCTGCATTGTTTTCTTTGGTAGTTGGTTTGTTGTAATTTTTTTTCTTATTTGGATTTTGGGTTCTTTTTACTGTATTCAGACCTAAAGCATTTTTGTGGAGACCTGGTCCAAGCGCAAAAATATGGCTCTTCTTTGAGTATATTATTGTCAGAAAATGTTTTGTAAAAATTTTGATGATGATATCAGAAATAAACATCTAAAGATGGGAGGTGTGATGTCTTGTTTGAAGATCATGTGATTTTTGCTAATAGTCAAGGAGCACAGTTGATTTCCCGGGTCATGTCAGGTTGGACTTAGAGACTGCACATTTTTTGAGAACCTGACGAGAGCTTTAGTTATATAAGACATTATAAGAATATTGATTAGTCCTTAAGTAATGCTAAAATGAAAGCCTGTCATTTAGCTGCAATATCGTTGTAGATATGATACAACACAGCTTATTTAGCTTTGTTTGGCATTATATCATAAATGAATAATTCTATAAAACAAACAACATGTTTTCCATCTGAAAACAACTGATGATGTGAGCTGCTTTTGGTATTAATCAGTTAGCACCTATACATTTGGTTCTGGTTCAACTAGCCACCAGGAAAATGTTTTATCATGCCATAAGACATTCAAAAAAAAAAAAATAACTTTATGTGGGTGCTGAAGGTCATTTATCACTTAAGAGTTGAAGTGACGATTTTTCTCGATTGCAGCATCAATAAAGTACTCATAAAACAACCAAGACATTTTTTAAGGAGTGTACAAGCAGCACAGTGATGTTATAGGACTGTGATTTGTTAGTCCATGATCACAATGTGTTATTTTGATCCAGAAACTGACCTTAATTTAATTACAAAACAGTATCCTTTAAGGTAAGTTCTCCCTTCATTTAGCAAAATGAAGTATAGCAACCTTTTACTTAAATATGAAACAAGAGTCTCCTGCATCAATAAGAAGAATTCCAGACATCCCCAGATATCCAACATTTCGACCGGGAAATGTCTCCAGGCCTGCAGTGAGTCATGCACCCTTCAACTCTGCTGCGGTATGAACATTAAATCTACCTTAACAATTCATAAAAACATGGTAAAAATGTTTAACTTGTGGTTCCTGACAAGAAGGATTATATGGACAAGGCAAACAGATAGAGGCTGTCAAGCAAAATGTTGACCGGTCATTGGATAGCAGTTCATGTTTGACAAATTTGACCTTCAAGTTGACCTTTAATAAAGGTCAAGGATGTACTTAAAGGTAAGGACGGAAACAGTATTTTGTTTTTCTAAGAAAGTAAACCTAATGATGTGTCATTATTTTTCTTACCCTTCGTATTGGTACTTAAGGTACCTTACAATGCTATGATGTAATGCTAGCTATAAATTATTTACTAAAACATTACTATAAAATGAAGTAGTCTCAGATTCTTCTTCTCTCAGTCCTTTTTAGGATTGTACAAGCGTTTTGTTTTTTACAGAGCAGGCAGCTCTTGTGTATTGGATAACATTCTGTTTTAAATCTGAGAGCTGCCTGACTGTCTTCTCAATTTCTTGCTCTAATTTAAGGAGTTATTTTGGTATATTGTGCCACAATCTTGTCAAGGAAAATTGATTTCAAACATAATAAGATGTCAAAAAAAAAAAAAACACCAAACCAAATTAGACTTTATCTGACAAGTTTAATACATTCAGAACTCCATCAAGCATCGAAACAAATCAACAGTAATGAGTGTTATCTGGACTGTTTGCCACCTGCAAGACTGCAATCAAAGAGTCCACACTCAGCAGGCTCTGACAGCTTGTTGTTAGTCTGACTGGGGTTTTCCTTGAAAATAGCACTCAGAGAGCATGGTAAGGGGGGGTGGGGACCACATTGTATTCTGTGATCACAGTGTGTGACAGTCCTCCTTCATGTGAAGAGATTGGCATCCACTCTAGCTGAAGTAACTGAGAGTTCCATACAACAAACAGATGAGTCTGAATCTCGCCAAAATGCTGGAACAAAACTTGACGGATGATCTGTGTACCCAAACAATCTGGGCATCATCTTTGCTCTATGGTGTATAGAAAAGTGAAGAGCTTGAAAGGATTAACACTCAGATATTTTCCTTATAACACATTGTAGTTGAAATGAGTCTTTTCTTGTGCAAGTTATATTCCTGTTTTTGGGAAAGTTGTTTCCCAGATGTTAAAATAGCGCCAACATGAAAGAAGTAAAAGACGTGATAATTCTCACATCGTGCCCGCTGGACAGGAAGTAAAGCACAGTCAAATGCACATCGAAGTGCATTTTGGCTTTTTTTGTGTGTGCAGATGGGAGCCCCACCTGGGTCACACACTCATCAGTATGCCTCTAAATACTACAGCACTCCTGAGCCAGTTACGGCTGGAGAGAAATTCAGCAAACTGGAAGGCTGCAATCACTTTTAAAAATGCAGCACCATAGTTTCTTGATTTATGACCCCTAAGAAATATACCCTAAATTATAAAACCAGAAACAGGCCCTTGCAATCACCTTCCTGCGAGGATATTAACATTAACAAATTCACATTTAAATAAACCTTAATATTACCATTACCAATAAGCTGTATTTGATTATTTAAACATGTTCATTTCTGATTAGCAATTTACATAAAATTGTTATTTATTTTATTATATTTTGAAATTCAGACATTTTTCTATGCTATGGATGAATATAGTTATGTTTTATCTCAGTGCTTATACCAAAGTAAGATGTATAAAAATTGCACTACAGACCCTATAGTCCAGACAAATGCTGACTCAAGTGACATCATTTCAAGTTATCATATTTCATCCAGCAGCGTCTGGAGCAACATATTGTTCCATATAACTTTTTGTAATAAGAGGTCAAACTTTTTAAGACATTTAAAATGTTAAATTGTATGTCAAATCTGTTTTGAAGAAATAGGGCGAAATGGGGTCATCAACCTTAAAGATAGATTTATATATTTTTTTTTTTACATACTTTATTAATCCTTTAGGGAAATTCTGAGAGACATGCTTCTCGGCCCGAATTACACACATGCAGGACCTGTGGACATGCATTAGTGGAAAGATGTCCGAGTGGGGCTGCTACACACTGCTACGGAGAGCGGCGGTTTTCCAAGCAGTCCGCATCCAGACTGAGCTACTATAATAAAACACTTTTCTAATGATGTTCCAGCAACTGTACCGGTCCTGCAACTGACATGCACAGTGAGTCACCAAAGTACTGAACAGGCACAGGCTATGGGGGGAAAACATTATGAAAATACTTAAATAGCAACAGCATAACCTACATTTTAGAGTTTGTGTTTATTTCTAAAACTTTTTTTCCAGGAGACACAACTGTCACACAAACACCTTGGAAAAAAAGTTGATGAATTCAGATGGCTTGTTTCTACCCTCAGCAAAAGGAGGAGCCTTCAAGTGTCACATAGACTGGAGATCTGTTTGCTTCATCCTTGCTGTCACTTCACATGCACACATCATGCCATCACCGCCTTGGAAGAACATGACAGGCCCGCTCACAGTCCGGCTCACAGCGGTTTTCACGACATGGGGGTCTTGCTATCTTTTACTTTTCTCCTTCAATGATCACACACCCTCTGGAGGAACGTCGAGACAAACGCCATGAAACTAAGCAGTACTCATTCATTAAACATTTAAACATGGAGACATGAAGGCATCAGTTAGCCGACAAAATGATCATAACCCTAACCGCTAACTGCTCATGAACACTGCCAATGCTAGGGCTAACCCTAATTTAAGCTAACCAGTAAGAAAAGGTTGTTTATGAGGCGACATAATGCATTTTTAATTGAGCTGGATCATCAATAACTTCCCATTTCTGCAAATTAAACATAGCTGGATCATTTTTATTTTTAGTATTACAAGATACACAGAACCCCTCAGGGTAGCATTACATCAAATAGGACAAATTGCTGTGTTCGAAGGGTACAAGCTTTCCCTCTGCAAAGGAAGGAGCACCTTTATCTGAAAGGTTAAAAAAGGTCTGACATGGCTGAGGGGTCAGCCTCTTTCAGCTGATTGCACACAGCCTACCTCATCTCAGACAGTGTTAAAAAAGGCCCATGGCTGGTGGTTGATTGGCCTGGTCAGGTGGCTTGTAAGTGCGCACAGTCTGATTCTCAGTGACCTTTAAAGCAAAGTGATGGGGGTGTGGGGCTATAACATTCCTGACTGGAAGGAAGTCGAAAATACATGGCTTTCAGACAGTCTTAGGTTGTTTCTCAATGTTTTCGCAACCTCCCCCCCCCCGCCCCCGCCCTCCCTTCTCTCAGTCTCCCAAAGATTTCTATAGCACTGTTAGCCCCACACCCTCTGGTGGCAATGGAGCTCCTCAGGGATTGTAAAATGTCCTGTCCTCGAACAACCCACTCTGGCTTTTAACTGTGTCTGTCCTCAGTCCGGAGTCAGCTTAAGTAAATTTCACCCACAATAGTTGCCCTCTATGGAAAGCCAAAGAGAGCCTTTTCTCTGTTCCCTTTGGCATTTTGCTTTTTACACTCTGCACCGTTTCTTCCCCTTGACCTGGAATGAGCAGTCACCGTTTAAAAATAGAGTTTACATTTTGCTCTATTTGATCTCTTTTGGTTTTGTGCGTTCATGCAGACTTGTCTTTCCGTGTGCAGAATTTGAAAGGGTTTTTAAGATGTTTGAAGAAATGCAAAAAGAATGTATATTCATTTGTTAATAATTAAAAGGGCTGTCAGAGTAACACGTTCATTTTTATGAATTAATTACAGAAAAAGTAACGCGTCAAAAAAAAAAAAAACAGATGCTCATTGATTTACTGCTGGCGTCATGCGTGACTGATCTTACAACCCTCCAGAGCAGAGTTTGAAATCTTGACGACATCAGATGCCAAAAATGTCATTGGCTTTTGGTTGTTATTATTTTTTCCATCCAAGTCAGTCTGCCCTCGATCTATCCTCCAATCTGTGTCGGCCTCTACGCACACACTGATGTTCAACCCTTGAATACATCTATTGAAGTGCCACATTTCCTCTTTAAGATCAATCTACCACTGTCACTGTTTCAAAAGTTTTTTTTATGAAATTTAGATGCCGATAAGAAGCATGTTCTTTTCAATCATTTTGTTAAGTCATTGAGCTTCCTCCACGAGCGCACACTTGCTATTATAAATGATTATTATTACATGAAGAACAGAATATAATTTAAATGTGAAGGCTTGATATAACCATGTGGAACCAGGGTTATGCAGTAAGTTTAACTGTATTGGAATCATTTCATCAATATACGATTAATTGTGATGAATTAATTACAAAGCCTGTAATTTATTCACTGTTTTTAATGAATTGACAGCATTAATAATTTAGTTTTTCTTTGTGGGTTTCTTTTCAAGAAGAAAAGGAAGGGAAAACATACAAAAACATTAAACTGATCATTAAAATCTGCACCAAGATAATGTTCATTTGAAACTTCTGAATGGCTCCTAAAACCATCCTGACAAAGAGAGTAGTTTTAAGCTATGGCAGCCTGTTGCAATCAAGCTGCAGTTAAAATGCATAAAAAAGGAGTGAAATAAATTACAAATTGGTACAGAGTTTGACTTTTAAAATAAAAAAATATATATATTTTTTTTTATCATTCTAGGTGTTAGTTTTCTCAGATGGGAAAACTTTTGAAGTAACTACAGTGTGAAGATAACATTTTTAGAGTGTGCTGTTAGATTGTCTTCACACAGAGAGCAGGGCAACAGCTGAGAGTTACATGCCAGCAGGGAAGCAATAAGCACGGGTTTTCCAATACAACAACCCACTGTTACAGGATTTAGGGGAGGGAGAGTCCAAACCCCTGTGATAGAGCCGAGAGAAGCCCAGCTGCTGGGTTTCAGACAGAGATTTGAAGATACACATTCAAGGTCACTGAGGTTTCCCAAACAGTTTTTAAGCTTTAAACCAGACAGATGTTTCTCTCCACTAGAAAGCATGAGCCTCAGACATTAATAGAGGGGAAGCAGGGACACATGCAGCCCCCTGAAGGGAGGGCAATGAGCTTAGGCTTAATCTGCCGCCTCCCCGCTAGGATACACTGTCACATAATGAGAGGGAAGAAGGGGAGGATTCTGAAACTTAGAAGGCTCCATCAAATATGTTGTTTACATATTTATGAAGCTTAAGAGTTGCAGTCTGGAAAGCAAATGAACTCAAAGCCAGTAGATAGGTTTCATGAAATGCTAAGAAATATACACAGTAAAAAATATACATATTAATGTACCGAATATGTTCAATGCTTGAAACGTGTTAAACAGTAACCCCTTTACAATTCTGGTGGAGCAATAGACTTTTATCTGACTGGGCTGGCCAGCACTGTTGCATGGCACACACACACACACACACACACACACACACACACACACACACACACACACACACACGAATAACATTTATATACCTGGACTGGGCAAACGGAAGCTTAGCCTGTAAAGGAAGCTACAGGCTAAATGCGTTGTTCGCACACAATAAAATATAGTAAAGTTATTTTCAGTGTGCCACAGACTTTTTATTTAATTTCTGTGGTTTGTTCCTGCGACTGTGTGCACCTGAGAACGTGTTTAGGCTGCGCACGGGGCACCATTTTGGCCATTTAGAGTGAACATTGATTTACCTTTATATCTCCACTTATCATATTTATTCTCACAAACAAAATTAAAACACATATTAGCAACATTTAAATCACCTAAGCCTAACTCTTTATGGTATGGACTTAAAAAAAAGAAGAAGATGCATGTCCGTAAGGCATATTGCAAAGTACTGACAAAGTGAAATGTCATACTTTTAAATGTAGAGAAAGCTACTAGCAGCCTGTTATAAACACATTCTTAATGGCTGATTCTTAATGAAGTCCAGCCCATGGCAAGGCGAAAAGCCGTTTTCATTCAATTGCATCGTTTTCATTTTTCAACAACTGAGATTGCAGGTTGGTTCTAACAAACACGTTCAGGGGCAAGATTTTAGGCCCATTTATCATTTGAAGCTAAGTGTATTACTTCTGCAGCTGCTTCAAAATAAAGCCTATAAAGCATTCAAAGTGTTTATTTTTTATCAAATCTCTAATCATATGATCAAATTCCACCTGTAACAACTTCATTGTTGAGTGCATCATTTTCATTTCTCTTTGCTTTGTTATAAGCACAGACAACTTAACAGAGCCAGGAATCTCATGGGATCTAAGTAAAACAAAGTAGATACAAAGCTCGAGTATCAAACTTTTTCTGTGATATAATGGAAGTGATTTCCAATGACAAAACAACTAGCTTAAAAAAACAACTACTTTGGTCACATGTGGTGTTACTACAAAGAGATTTTCTCTGTTGGCAAGGTGCAAAGCACAGCTGCTTCATTTCACTAACTTGAGAAAACAAGTTATACATTTTGCCTCAGGTTTCAGTGTCTCTCGAGGGGTTTCAAAGTGTCTATTTTTTTCTTAGTACAAACCATCTGAAACTCCCTCGTGTGGAGGTTTTAGTCTCTCTCATGGGGTGCAATCACTCTACAGAACTGGATCTCTCTTACCTGACTTAAACTGCTTTTGTCTAAATTGCCGCTTCTTCCAAATGTAGACTCCCAAGGTAGAACACACACACAAACACACCTAAGCACACACACACAAACATACAACTCATGCATTACTTGAACATTTACAGCGGGAAGGTTGCACTAAAACCCCTCACTAGGTAGGGCCTTTAGTGCTGAGGCCAAAGAATGGTTTCATTCTTCAGATCTTCACAATAGTAAATCTTTTCAAGTGTAAAATAGTGTATCATCGGATTGTGTGTATGTGGTAAAATGGGTATAAGAGGTAGCAGATGGAGGAGTACATTTCGCTTTAACTGGAATTAATGTTGAATAACAAACATAATAACTAGAATATTAACTAGTTTTCTTATTAGCATTCTATGTAGTAGCATACTGGCAGCTTATTAGTCAATAGTAGACGCTTATTAGTACCTTATTCTACAGCTACTAGGCCATTAACTAAGAGCTTGCCATCAATACCGTACTAATTACTGCTTATTAATGCATGGGGAAGGCGGTGGTTGTTGGGACGACACAGTCCAATGGTGGTGGCCGAGCATCAGGAACGCTGGGTGGTAGGGGTGACAGATCACCGCGCTGAAAGTTGTGGGAGCTCTAAGCAGTAGTTAGATGCCAAACTCTTAGTCAATGGCTTATTATCTATAGAAGGTCATGTAGAATCCATAGCAGCAGCCCGTCCTCCACATGAATTACGATCTTAATAGGCTTTGCTTAGTATAGCCCTTATAAAGGTAGAAGTAAGCAAAAGCATATTAAGCTTATAATTAATTCAATCAAAACTTTCCTGACTTATTATTAATAAGCAGTAGTGAGGAGAGTATTGATGCCAAACTCTTAGTTAATGGCTTATTATCTATAGAAAACCATGTAGAATAAGGTATGAATAAGCGCTTAATAAGCAGCCAGTATACTACTAATTAGCAAGCTATTAAGCTATAACTTAATGGTGAATATTTGTGACCTTGATTTGAAGTGTTACCAAGGCAACTAATCCCTGTTTTCCAAAAGCTTGCATTCATATTACAAGTCAGTGTCATTTTGTTAGGAATTTATTTTTATAACCTAAAACCTTTTTTCACAAAGACTATATAAATGCAAAGAGAATAAATTATAAAATACAACAAAACGCAAGTTGTTACATTACAATGAAAGGGGAAATATACAGATAAGTAACTGTATGTAAAAGACCAACAATTTACAGCACTATACCTGAGGCATTGTTAATTAAGATTGAGGAACACTGAAATATTTAGAGAAGATCAGAAAATGTATTTACATCTTATCACCTGAAAATTAGAATTACATAAGGGATAATTAAATAGGGACAAGTGTTCACGTCCATGGAGCCAATTCAGGTTGCCTTGCCATCTTGTGTAAGAAGCCCAGAACAGGCAAATCAACACTTGTGCTACTTTTGCAGCAACTCCTACATGCCAGGAAAGGTTGGCTGAGGTTGAGGGGTAATCAGTTTCTTGCAATCTGCAACCTCTTTACACTGCCCGTCTAATGTGTAGCATTCAAACTCTGACTGGCAAAAACCCTCCACACCCAGTCCAGAACATTGACCTTATGGTCCAGAAAACATTTGTGGATCTAATCTTTATTTATCCCTTTTGGAACCATCCTGTCCAACAAATCAATCTCAAGCAATACACTTTTGGCTAAACATAACCCTCTTAGGTGCTGTGAAAGTGATGTCCAATTGGTTCTACTGCCATGTAACTGAATTAGTGGAGAAATAAAGTTATGTTTCTGGCTGTGTTCACAGTACACTGTGTTGAGACATGCTGTTCTGGTTATAGGTCAGGGATGAGGAGAAGAAAGAAGGCCTGAAAGTACGAATGGAAAGAGCGGTCAGACTCATTAGAATTGGTTGAGCGCCCAGAATATGAGCTGATTGCTTGTGTGTGTGTGTGTGTGTGTGTGTGTTATTATTATTTTTTATCTTCTAGAGAGCACTTTGAAATCAATGCATTTGGTAAAAGTTGTCTTCAGGGTACTTGACTTGCACTGTGAATAATAAAGCGATAAATGTTGAAGGATAGGGAGACGAGAGGAGAGGAGAGAAAAGGAGAGCGGTGGGCATAATCCCAACTTGATAGACTTAGATGTGGCTTTTTGATAAATGTATGACCTTGGTATTTAACTAAATTCTCTGAGGCCCAGAGAGAGGGGTGAATATTTTAAAGCTACAAATCGGAGTTCAGTTGGGTCCAACAGTCGGAATTAAATGAGAGACCTATGAAGTGTTTGTGCCTCAATTTTACTGTTATCCTTATTTTCCCTTTGTAGCAAGAGGCATGGGACGCCTTTTCCCTGTACTACCCTGTCCACAATAGCCCTCAATAATTGTATTGAGTGTATTTACATGTTAATTATGACTTTAAATCGGCCTACAAGGAGTTGTGCAAAAAAAATGTCCTGTTGCCATTTGATCAGAAATCTTGAAGCAAATTTGTTAGATAAGAAGCCTTCCAATTATCTGATCACAGGAAGAGAGTAGCGCTCTTGGATGGGTGATTAAATATGCTTAAAGGCTGGCAACACATCTTCCCATCGGCTCACTTCAAAATGTGCTACTTTGAGTTGGAGAGAAATTATTCCCAACAACTAAAAGAAACTTAGCCTTTATTAATGTATATTTAATGCTGGCCCTTGAATACTGCATGGGCATTTCATTTTAACCTAGCGTAATCCCGACCAATACTGGTGGCCCGAGCTCATGGCAGCTAACAAATCCAGTCTGAATCCAACGCAAGAGGGTAGAGGAAGGGCAACATAATGCATGTGTAGAGGAGAGTGTTATCTTCTCTTGAACTTGTGTAAAGATGCTGAAAATTAGCATCTTTTCACCGTAGAAATCCATCAGAAGTTTGTGCTAACTGAAGCTGAATGACGGCTAGGCAAGAGAATGACAACTGTATCTTGTAAAAAATACTATTGATACCTTCCTGTTTTGCAGCGGGTGTAAGATAGGGTCCCTTCTGTCTCCTCAACTTATCATTTTGGGACACGCTCAAAAGAGTTTCTGTTGTTCCTCAATCTTGTTATGACTCCATTGTTACTGCATATTACCCTAATTCAGGGGTTAGGGGAAATAGATAAATAAGTAAATAAAAACCTGCTCCATTCTAGTTGGTTTTGCTGTTTCATGACAGAATTGTTACCAAAGCTCCACTGATCTGCATAAACACAATCAGTGCTGTGCCACTCTGCCCTCCCACGCACAAACAGATTCATTTGCAGCCGCAGAATTAACAAAAATGCACAAGCAGGAAAACAATGGTGTTGTAACTATGCTTCTACTGGAGCCAAGCATGTTCATTTGCTGATAGATTATTTCCTGAAGGAGCAATATCATCAGAGATGTCACCCTATATGTAAGCAGTTCAGAAGCCTAATGCGATACATACTGAATGTTGAATAGCAGCAAAACACTCTTTTAAAAAAGGGGGAATCCTGGTATGTACTCTATTTACTATGTCTTTCATTTATATTGCAGTAGCATCCTGTTTTTTCTCCAAGGGGCAATGAAGATAGAAGTGTTGGGTAAAAGCCAAGTATGAAGATGAATGAATGAACCTCACAAATGGCACAACAACCTTGCATAGTAATCAAGCTGAAACATGGAGCTCCAGCCCTGTGAACTGGTTCAATCAGGAACATTTACAATGCAGAAATTTTTGCTTTCGTTTTGCTCTGTAAATGTAGTCAATCCAAAGTCTTGTCCATTTAATTCGCTTGGAGCATTTTCCATTTCCCTCCTTTTTTTCTTGTTTTAAAATGGCCTTTGGACCAGGTAATGACAGACATCTTGCTTTCAGCCACAAACCAAATAGTGCAGTGCAGAGCTGTAACAGGCCACTAATTTCCCTGCATAATGGGCTAAATTTATCAACGCACGTTAGTCTCTGCAGGGCAGGGAATGTGCTGGCTGGGGGTTTAATGGCCAGATGGGAGCAAATCATGAAAAAGACCAGGCGGAAGATGCATGGCCCCTGACCCGTTCACTACTCTTGTAGATCTCAGACAGAGTTTTTCCTAGTTTACTTGCTAAAGATTATGCTTTTAGAAGAAGGGATGTGAAGAATTCATACATGTCCTAAATAGGCCGTTTCATCTTTCCCCCTTTGATAGATGATTGATGATTAGTGGAAGTTTGTCACGGCGCCCTTTTGAAGCCTTTGGGTTCTGCTTCCCGTCTTAGTATTTAGTCATTGGCAGCAAGGGAAATCATTCATTCATGTGTAAATTCTACATGCTGAGCATCCAATGTGGAGAGATACAGTATGTTTATTGAAATATATTTTTAAAAGTTGAATAAAATCCATCATAGTTCAAGCAATACAGGATATTTTATCTCTCCTTCCAGGCCTCTAGACAGCAGTCTCTAACTCATTTATGGTCATCTTCAAGGGCACAAAGGAAATGAAATCCCCTATCGTCCTAAATCTGTCTTCGCCAACAATGCTCCAGAGTACTCTCCTCTCTTCTTCCATAGCCATCAAAAAAACTCTTCTCTAAAAATGAACGAGCTCGTCGCAAGAAATAGATCTTAACTTCAATGGAAAAAACATACAGAAAAACTTCCAGTCTTTGAAAGTTTGTGGCATGTTATTTTTGGTAAAGCTTTTTGTTTGCATCAAGGGCTGTAACTTCTAAAGAACTGAATCACGCCTCAGGAGAGTAACAAGTAGATTTCTGCTCTCGTCGCGTCAACATTTAAGCAGTTGCAAAGCTCGAACTGAACACGGTTATCAAACAGAGAGAGGCTCTCTTTTGGACAGCCTGGCTTACAAAGAATTCTGGATGTGTGATGTATTTAAAAAAGCATGCCTCTCTTTTTTCCGCACACAAGTTTTCAGGAGTCAAAAAAATCATATCTTAATTTATCACACTCCAGAGAGAGACTCAATTGATTAAAAAGCTTTTTCTTGTTGTGGTTGTTATAATCTCTACGGATGTAAATGCATCAGATTTTCCAATTACTGTTACTGCACAGTGAACAGGGCTCAGAAAGCACACCTTGTTGTCTGTAAATGGACTCGGTGAGCCGTTCCTGTACCGCTACATTCACTAAGGCAATAATGCTGCTCAATGAACAACACTTGAACCCAGCAGTACAATAGATCCAAATCCATAACACTCTCTCCAGGACGCCACAGCAGCAATATTAAAAGACCCCTCTATCGAACTCTCTGCTGGTGGCGTAACCAACTGTTGTGTAATTCTCTTGATTTTTATTATCTTACCATTCCCTGCTGTGTCTGATTTAGCAGTCTGTTTGAAGTTACCCACTCATTAATAGCACAATGGCATTACTTCACTGTGTTGGCCACAAGTCAAGCTCTTACTTTTTATTCCATCAAATAAATACGAACTAAAGTCAGCTTATAATAATGACACAATAATGAGCAGAACAGTTGGACAACCTCAGATTCTAGGGTTACTGTCTTCAAAGAACTTCATTAGGCTACTCATACAAAAGGTTTAAAGGGCCAGTGCACTCATTACCAGAGGTGGGCACAGTTAATATAAAAATGTAACTCAGTTAACCGTTAACAAAGACGTTAACTACAATATCAGTTACTCTGTTAACGACAGGGTTGGTCATTTTGGAAAACTAGCATGATTTTGAAAGTAGCATTCCCTCAGTGCTCTGTCTGCACCCCCTCCCCTCTGTGCTCCCTCAAAAGCCACGCCCCTCACTTGCATGCACGAGCGCCGTTGGTCCAGAAGCGGACCTCAGCTCATGCTTTGAGTGTGGGCTCGTGCATGCATGGGGTAGAGAACGAGCAGGGAGACAGGGAGGCGTCTGATTGGTTCATCAGATTGGTACCTCGTAGCAGACATTGGTCAAAGTTTTTACAGGCTTACAACTGATACAGATGAAAGATTTTCTGTGTTTCTATGTCGGAGCACATGAATTATTAATTACTGTCAGGACCTAAAGACAATTTCAACCAAAATCCTAAAAAGTGAACCGGAGAAAATGACCAACCCTGACTTTAATTCTGTTGATATTTAACTAGATTTAATAATATTAACGTTAACTGATTGAATTGCTGCACAACAAGCTTTTTGAAATGTTGAAAAGAGGCCATGATGATTTAGAATACTCTGAATTACACACACATAATTACCTCCCCCGACCATCAGAGCTGTCTGTGTTTTTCTCATTATTACTGCCATGTACACAACTGCTGTTCTTTGTAATCACTCATTCTACATTGCTAGAAAGCTTTGGTTCTCTTGACTCTGACCATGTATACTATTTTAAGATCCAATGAGAGCTTGACTAGAAGCAGGACTTTCTCTCTCTCTTTTTTGAACATTTATTTATTTAACATGTGATAGGACAGGGGTTGGAAAATAGGGAGACAGTGGGGAATGACTCAACCATGGCCGCCCACTTGGAGGACCATATCCTCCGTACATGGGACGGGACCTAACCGCTAGGCCATCTGCGCCCCATTTTACTTTACTTAGAGAGATACAAAGAATTTTACAGGAGCACATAATCTAGGGATTTACAAACTCTGAACAATAACCTCTATGATCTCATGGCTTTTAGTCCAGTTAGTTTGAGTCAGAAAGATCTTTCGTTTTAAGAAATGATTTGCATTCTGGCTATTTTGGAAATCAATCTTTGCAAGCTCAGTGATGGAAAGTGTCTCTTTTGGCTTCCAAATGGCTTGTCATTCAATTCAAATTCGGCATCTGGAAGTCATTTTAGTTTAGCATCGTTCTGACCTTTGATGTGTTCAAATATATTCATGAAATTCGAATTGTACTACACCTTATTATCTTTAGAATGCAACAATTTTGAATTGGCATGAAATAGTATAAAATATTAAACATCATAATCTGCAATTCTTTGATCACACTTTTACTAACACTGGTCCTTGTGCAGTTCTACATTAACATGAATTCCACTCACTGAGATCTTACTTTTTAAAAATATTTCATTAGTCCAAAAGGAGAAATTCAGATTTCGAAAAACAAAATGCCGAATGAAGCAACAGAAACTGACACTTAATGACAATTTTTTACTTGAAATCAATAGGTATAGTTCAATCTTTCAAACAGTATCAACAAAAGGTTGGAGAAGTACATACAGTCCTTGTGAACAGAAAAACAAAAACATGAAGGTGTTACTTCCACTGAGGGTAATAAAACATTGTCTGTCAGTTGCGGGATGAAAATGTCATCACCCTATCACTTGATGTGAAAATTTCCTGCTTTGATCTCACATCGGCTCAATTCAGGTTCATGGGGAAAAATGACTCGCATAAATTCTGCGTGACAAATTGGGCTGTTTGAGACCACAAATGCAGCTCACCTTCAAAATGTAAAGATGTTTACAGGAGTTTAGTGCAAGTGTGAATGAAGCATAATGATATCGTCAACATCTTGAATATAAAATGATCTCTCAATCATTTGGAGGACTTGTTTCTTCTATCTATTTTAAATTCAGAAGACCTCTAGACTTGATTGCTCTGCTAATATATATTTAAATGAGTCTACTCCTGACAGCCCTTCTTATTTGTTAATTATATGGAAATTAACTAAAACCAACAATGTGTCGAAGTTAATTGAGCCATACATTGTCTGAAGGGGGAAATAAGATTAACCAGGAATGTCCCAGTGTGCCCTATAGTAATCTTCAACACGCTATAGTCTTAACAGACAACTGGGCACTATTGACATTTAGAGGTAGTTGATAACACAAGGCGCTTTAATCGCAAATACTGTAAGCATGGGTATTGGGAAGGGCCCCTTGTCAGTGACATAATTGTCACAGTGTGCAAAAAAACAAAGATGACCCAAGTGAAGATAAAGACAATATTTAACAAGACACAAAGAGCAAAATGCAAATTAAGGCTTACCTAATAAGTTCATCAAAAGTCCAACAAAAAACAAAGAAAAGCTGACAGGATACAGGAGCTAGGAACACGTGTAGAAAGACGAATGAACTGACACAGAAGTGAAAGAACACAAAGGCTAAATAGACACGGGGTAATCATGAGCAGTTGGGACAGGCGGGCGGCAAAGTAGCTCTTTGGATGCCAACCGCCTTCAATACCCAATAAAGAAGAAGAAAAGACACAGGTGAAACTGATACAGGCAATCAATAAGGGAGGAAGTAACACCGACATGATGCACAGGGACTCCAACAATAAAACATACAATAAAACAGGAAACACTAAAAGCTTAACCCAGTTACATGAACAGAAAAACATACAGTGGGATTAATGCAACACAAGGAAACATGCAAGGAATACAAGAACACAAGGAAGAATGTCACAATAAAACAGGAAATCAAATCTGAACAAAGGAAAAATTGAACGCAGCGAGAATCTTCATGTAAAAATATCATGTTACTTTCCCCACTGCTTAAAACATTGCACTGGCTCACTGTTTCTTTTATAATTGATTTCAAATGTTATTTACTTGTTCATCCTGGAAAACCATTTGTTTTATGTCAATTAACTTCAATCAAGGTCACCAAGGCTCTCTTAGTAATGTTACCTGAACAAACGTCACTCCCTCTCCTCTCCTTGTCCCTCTTCCGTCCTGTTGAGGTAATTAGGGATTTTTACTCTTTAAGTGCTTAACCAACCAGATTCCGCCACAACCTCAATCAACTCAATCATCCTGCTGCTTTCATATTTTAAAATCCATTGTCCTCTCCTTTGCTGTTATTTTGTTGTTTCAGTTTGGACGGTAAGACCCCATGTCACCTCTGTTCCATCTCAACACAACTGTGTGTCAAGGTCGAGCTCAAGTCCCCAGAACGTTCTCAAACCATTTTTACATAGTGGCCGAACCTGGTATTGCAGAATAACTTGACGCCATTGGGCTCAACTAGACTTTTCCCCATAAGCTTACTTTGGGAAAGAGGCGTCTTTAAATCAGTTGATACGTTTTCTCCCATTACAAACATGTAAGCAGCCCTTTTTAAAATGGTTGTAAAATGCAATAAAGCCAAATTCTGATATATTTTGTAGACATTATGAACACAGAACAGAGCCACAGGACTATGACTCCAAGTGCACTAATTGGCCCAGATCATCCAGGTACTTTAACAGAAGTGGGGCTTTTTTTACTTTATGCGCCACTGGGCAGCTTTCATATGAGTGAGTGGGGCTCACCTCTCATGCTGTATCCGTTATATAACACATCCATGGTCCAGCTCAGCAGGAGTCCTCATCACATCCTGCACACTGCCATCATCACCACCACCAGTGTCTAGACTCCATCAGGGGGTATCCTATCCTGCTGTCGGCCTCACTCCCCCTCTGAGCGTGTAAAGATATCATGATGGAGTCTAATCGACGAAGACATCGCACTTCTACATTAAATAATTCTTCACTCATAATTAGTTCTCTTCTGATTGAAACAACATTAAGTTCATTTGAGATTTAAATACATTTTAAGGGCAAGCACAAACAATACTGATCATAAGCTGCCACTGTAGTTGAGCTACTATCTATAAGGAGTGTTATATACTCTTTCAGGAAGCTTCTGTCAGAGAACCGTGTCCCAACCACATCATATTACATGCTCCAACTAAGCTGAAACACGATGCATGAAGTTCTGGCCCTGCAACTGTCGGAAAATTATTTGAAATATCTGGACAGGGGGAGAACTCTGCAGTAAAATACAGAACTAAACTGGAAGAAAAGAGTTTGCAAGTGTAGGCCCCTGAAGCCAGCTCAGGTTATTTTGGACGCTGCAGAGAAAGGATAAAGTGAGAAGCAAGAATACTGTGAGAGAGAGAGAGACAAAGGAGGATTAGCGGGAGAATGAGGCTGACAAGGCTGAGACAGACAAACAGCTCAACAGATTGACCGGGGATGGAGGGACAGATGAAAGCTAGTGACTGCGACGGTGACTCAGCCAAAAATTGATAATCTTGCAACAACACAAGGGGGACGGAGAGTTGTTTTTCAAAATTGATAACCTGTGCTAAATGTCTCAGTCCTGTATTGATATAAGTGTCTCCCTCATGAGATATGAGAAAAAGGGGGGAAAAAAACAGACTGCAGGGAAGGAAAAGATGATGTATTCTGAGCACAAGATACCTGCCGTTGCCTAATTATAGGATCAGTGTCTTAATTAGTGTCTGTAATCAGCCAACAGAATGACTGTCCTTTCGCTCATTACCCGAGGCATCAGTGTTACAATAGACTTTTCAACGCGTCTTCCTCTATGGACACGCCAAATGAAAGGTAAGTCAATTAACATCACTTGGGTAAACATCAACTCTAACTTTAAACAGTACCTGTAAGACAAGGCGAAGGGGGGTAGAGAGCTCCTGCTACTCGAATTTACTGGTGGGAGTCTGGTAGCCACATCAACAATGCAGGGATGTCACCTTTTTGTGTGTTGTCTTTCCTTAAGCGGGGTTAAGTTTCTGTAATTAAATTAGATTCTATAGTTTGCAGTGCAATTGTCCTCCCTATACGAGTAATAAGTGTTTTTCTGTTATTGTTTTCAAACACTTTGTGTGCAGACTATTGAATTTTCAGAGGTGATCAACCTTAAAATGTATCTGCTCCAGCAGAGAGCCCCCTGCTAGGATATATCATTTAATATAATTACAGCTTTTCTTGTTGCCAGGGCAGCCAAAACTGAGATGTTTTTCTTTTTGCATTCTTACAGCCTTGAGGCTTTTTTCTTTTTTTGTCAGGCTTCTCTCGATTATCAATGCTAACTCAATGGTAGGTAAATTCATTTTGCATGCAATCTAAGAGAGGAACCTTTCAGGTTTCTTTTTTTTTTTTCAAGCACCGATAACTATAGACTTGTTGTCAAGGCTTGAACTTTTTTTCTTTCTAAAGATGAAACATCTGACAATTTCACATACACTGATCTTAGCTGTCAAGACAGGAAGTGAAGTCATGTTTTGATAAAGTTATCTTTCAAGTGTGGAGATGCCCAAACTGGTGCAATTATTATTTTTTTCCTGCAACTGTTGCACATATCATGGTAGAAAAAGGAAACACCAATGGGACCACTTTACAGGCACTATTTGTGATACAAAACATCCAAAACAGCTAACTTCCACTTTGCTTGCCGCTCTGTGTGGTGCAGCGGTGAGAGGAGAACACCTGTTCCTACATTCGCTCCTCCAGACAGGTAGATTCTCTGGAGACATAACCCAGGTCCATCACCGAGTTGTAAATCTTACACAGTGTGTGTTTTTTTCCCCTTCCTGTTTTTGAGCTGTTTCTGGAACACCAGTGGATTTCGTTAATTAGTAGGAGCCAGGTGTTAATTAGCCGAGGCGAGAGGGGATCGGTTTGGTTCCGATCCATACTGCTCTGTCTCACGGAGTTCCAACTCTTTGATCTCCCCTGCAGGGCTGAACGCGCCACTGTGCCTGTCATTTCCAATTAGGATGTTAAACAGATATTCCAAAGATACCCCCCCCGTTACCCCTTCCTTTCCTCATCCCAGTCAGATGTGTAGAACAAGAAGGATGACAAACCAGCCGTGTGGATATTTTCTTTCTGTCGAGTGTTCTCATTTCAGCTGTCTGACGGGAAGTTGGAGCATCAAACATGAGGCAACACCTGCTGCAGAGTATGTAAACAACAGCAACAGTCATCTGTCTATTGGAATAAAACACTGTGAAATTGTTTCATTCCCATTGCCGTTATCATTTCAGTGATTAGCGACAAGACAATTCAGACCTTTAAGTTGGTGACAGTCAGGCTGAATGTTAAACTTGCACAATAAATACACAAGTTGTGAGGGGCCATTAAATGCCTCATCAAATCTAAATGTGTCACCAGTAGAATTGAATTGAGGAGTAATTGAGGCCAATCAATCACCATATTATGCTAATAAGGAGAGCGTTTGTTGGCACAGCCCTCAAAGGCTTACACATATTAAAGCAGAAATACTGAGTGTACAGCCAACTGTGTGTGGGAATACTGGTGCAGGTGACACAGTATCTCACTCATATTCATTTGCATGTACCATTTTGAGGTACATGTACTTTCCATTTGTATTTCCATCATGGTCCACTTCATATTTTCAGGAAGGATTCTACATTATATTCCATTAAATTCCCATTATCTCAGAGCCCTAAATACTTGTCATGCAACCATGGGAATGTGTTTAAGCATGTGGACCTACAGTATGCTGCCCAACCTGATATAAAGAAGTGAAACTAGCTCCACTTCAACCATATACACTTGCTGTTTGTTGTATCAGTTACAATCCTTTTTATATGATAAATGGCCTCTGTTATTCCATGGGAAAAAGTTATTTAACTTTTGACTCCTTTAGTTTTTCTAACATTGAAGAAGCAATTTTTTGACATAAACTTAAGAAGAGCATGTCATTACAGCTTCCTGGATTGTTGGATTGACTGACAGCTCCGGCAGTGTGTGCGATCCACTCCCGGCTGCAACCACAACATGTGTGCAACAGCTGCTGCAACGCCTCATGCACCCTCATACATGGGACATGTTTCACCTGCTAGGCTATCCAGCATCCAGATGTTCTAAATTTGTATACATATCTGTATAAAGCAAAGCAATTTAAACTCTATAAAGCAAATAAGCTAGTCGGAATATTCAAATTCTTTGATAAAAAAAATCTTCATGTATAAAATAACGTCAGTACTTTTCAGCCTGATGCATTTCAATTGTATTTAGTCTTAACCAAGGGTCTTAATTGTTGCTTCAACAGGAAATTGAAAACATGAAAATCTTATCCTATTAGGATTGACTGAAATGTGCACTCTTGTTTTAACATTTTCCATATATATTGATCTTCAGTGTTAAATAAATATGGCCCAAACGACAACCTCAGGTGTTGAAAATGAAGGCCAATTCAGAAGTGCAAAAACCTGCAGTTTATAAAGTGTCCACTTGAGGCGGGCTTCAGAGTCATTTGTGGATCAAAAACAAAATTGGTCTGGTACTTTTTTTGTATAACTCATAATTTATGAAGATTAAAGGTTGTCTTTTCCTAATTAGATGCGTGGTGACCTGACTGACAGGCGGTTGAGGTGTATCAATTTGTGAAGAGGCTGCAGACCCGCCTCAGCGGGTCATGAGGTTGACTGAAGGTCAAGTTGAGACAACATTTCCAGCATGGCAACTGTCATCAACAAGGCTTCCAAAGCCCCCCTGCTAGGTTGACGTCACTCAGGCTACGTCCACTGTTATTTCACAGCCACAGTATGAAGCTGCTAAGAAAAGAAAAGAAAATTCTACACAGGATTGTCTTACTTTTTAAATCTTCATAATTATTTTAAATCTGTTGCAATTAGTTAAACTGTACACTTTCTTAGCTTGAAGCAAAAACCTTCACAACATTAAAGTACTATGTGGAGTTTTTTGATGAACACACGCACACACACACACACACACGCGCACGCGCACGCACGCACGCACGCACACACACACACACACACCCAGACAGACAGGATCCTCTATAAATCATTTCTTCTTAGTGCCTGTGTTGATGGAAAACTCAACAGGTTATCAATAATATGCAGAAAGGTTCCAGATACTTTGGTGAAATTAAACCCAAATGAAAAACGCTGAAAGTATTCGGCATGTAGACCAACGATTGCAACTCCCTCATGTAAATATTTTGACGAGAGTATGCTAATGTAACATGGCTCTAAGTACAAATTATGTGTGTTTAGTCATGCCATGTCCTATCATTAATGTCATATGTATTAATGTAATGGCTTGATGTTTCTTTCATGGACATTTGTCCTACTTAAGGCAATCCTGCGAGTCTGCCAGGGCCTTATCATGTCGTGACATTTTATTCTGATTTATGAAAGACATGGCACTGAGTGAATATGCATAGAGAATGGATTAGGAACTACAGAAATTTACTGGTGTCTAATTTGCATCTCTGCAGTGCCTCAAATATCTTGCAGCAGTTGCTGCACTGAATCGTGTAAACACCTTTGTTTTGTATGATGAAAGGCAGGTGGGGGGGTTGACGCATTTTCAGAACAGCATGCAAATACAGAATAATAGAGGATTAGAAATGGAGCATTTGCATATGAAAAAAAAAACTGCTCACTTATGGGGAATGCTTGATGCCTAAAGTCTTTGGGTGAACGGTGAGATGAGTAATGTGTCTTGTGGATGAGCACGTGCAGAAATAGCTCACAGGTTTTTCTCCTCAGCATGGATCCAATTGAATGGCTTACATAGAATTAGCCTGGCCCCGGGACTATAGGATTTGGATGCACAGGCACAAATGACAGGTCATCTAACATGCTGCTGTAATGTTGTGTCATAACATGGTAATTGTTTGACTGTGCAAATATGAACCTGAGTGTTCTCAATTTGAACTGCAAATCTGTGTGAACAAACTGCTGAGGAAATGGACGATTAATTGAATGGGTGGCACACACACACCCTGTGTTTGCACTGTGAATGGGATGGATGGGTAACAGCGTGTAGGGAATTTCTCGCTACAGTAAGATGTAAAATTGCAGCTTTAAGAAACAAAATCTGTGTGTGTGGGAGGAGAGAGGATGTGGGGAAAAAAAGGGGACAGAAAGCAAAGAAAATCCATCAAAGGGTGAAGGCATGTCACTCAACAGAGGAAGTCAGGCAGGTTCATACGCATAGAGGGAGAGGAGGCACAAAGGGAGAAAGAGAGAGAGCGAGCAAGGGAGAGAAAAGGGAATGTGTGAACAAAGCTAAGGGGGAGACAAAAATGCATTTGAGTGATAGTCTTCTCAACTTTGGAGTAAGGGGGCTTCAAGGGTTGGAATGGGGGTGATCATTTCGAAAGAAAACGTTCAAAATGAGGAAGCTTAAAAGTGAGAACAGAGCGATGGAGGGGGAGGGGGGAGTAGAACTCAGAGAGCAGTTGCCAAGACTACAGCACAGCATCAGCATAGAAGATAGAAAATACTAAGACATAAGATTGATAGAAAAATATTTTCTTAGTACCAAATGATTAGTTTGTTTTTGTTAAAGTGCTGCATTACATCATTATTGTTTCCTGTGTATTGAAACATATGAAACAGACTTTCTATGAATGAATCTCTTTGTAAAATAAAATGTGTGTCCTTGCAATAAAACATACTTAATGATCATACACAATTATACAGTTGTCTCAACGATCGGTTGTCTCTGAACCAGATGGTCGGGGGTTCAATCCCCACCTCCTGCAACCACATGTCCAATGTGTCCTGAATGAATGGATTAGTTACTTCTGATGGTAAAATTTAATAGCAACCACTGACATCAGTTTGTGAATGGGTAGGTATGACCTGCGGTGTAAAAGCGATTTGAGTAGTCAGAAGACTAAAAAAGCGCCATACAAGCTCAAGCCATGAGCTTGAATAGTGCACCATTATACCATTAGAGTTAGCATGTACGAGAATAAAGAAGGGAAATCTTAAAAATGTTCAGACATGTATCTGATGAAAATAAACCAAAACATCAACTGTGCTCTTGATTATAAAGTCTTAAATGGTATATTGCAAAACAAAAAAATTCTCAATTATCCATGCTTGTCTCTATCATGAAATATGAAACACATTTTTTTACTGATTGCATATCTAATACTATGACTGATGACTTATCAGTGCTTGTCATTCTAGATGTAAGAAAATAGCAGGGTTTGAGATCTGGGTCTGACAAAGAAAGAGTCTCTATAGTGTGAGGTCATGACCCTGCAAAGAGCACAACATATTGCTAAAAAATCTCCAATCAATCGAGTCATTAGATAACAGTGGAATAAAATCCGGTGAGCATAGACACTGCCCCTCTATAGAAGCACTACCACTAAAAGGCTCATATTGGAACCAACAAACAGTAAAATGTAATGCAATTACACTGATGTTTACAGAGGCCAGGATGTCCCTGCTTTTTTGAAAAGCCTGTCAATCAATGTCCCAGCTGAAGCAATTGTAAGGGAAAGCAGTTCTGTAAACCTAAATCTTCCTTGTGCACTGCCACCATGTTAAGTGTAATGAATGTCAAGGCAGCAGTTTGTGGAAATTGGAACGGAGCACACAGTTGTGCTTCAAGGACTCTAAAAGAATCAGACAAAACATCCAGACGTTCATGGAGAGAGCATGAATCACTACAGCAATACACCATGTAAATGTCTGAATATATGCTGCGTCATTATCACATGAGGTATCTAAAAACACTGATGTTTTCTAGGTTTGAAGGCTGCATTCTCTCTTGCTCTCTTTCTCTCTCACTCAGTTATTTGATGGACTGACCTAGGGATATAAATGACATGAATTCCTATCTATCATTCCACCTCCGTTCCCGCTCCCCTTCTTCCTCCCCATCGCCGTAGAAATCAAAGACTGCTGAGCCAAGGGGAAAAAAGATTCCATCAATCTTCGCTTGTCCCTAACAGTCACGTTTACCTGACAAAGTTGCACAGCACTCTGTGAAATGTGGTTCCCTCCCTGCCAAAGCCTTGGCTTATGCCCCTGAAATACTGTTTCTTTTTTTAAATATTAAATTCTATTTAATGGGCTGCCTTGGTGTCTCGGCAGCCGTATAGGTGCATAATGTGGACCTGCAAGATCATGGAATCTGTCTCATGACCTTCGTCACGCGTCTTCCTCTCTCTATTTTAAGCTTTATTTATTCAGGGAGGGTTTGCTGAGCACGCAGGCTCGCTTTCAACTGTGCCTTGCTTAACATTCATACAGTAACGCACATTCAGGGGAAGCTGCCTTGCACTGATACAGTCTGTAACTGTTGGACTCACCCGGTGCAGCTGGGGGTTTGCCTTAAGGGTCCCTATGTTGTAGTTGTTGAGTTTTAGTGTGTAAAGTACCCAACTGTTGACATCTATATAGAAATAGAAATTAAACAAAAAGGTAGAAGGGCATTATGATGAGGAAGTATGAGCTCAAAATATATATAATTGTGAACATGACGAATGCTCTCAAGGTTTTCAGGACATATTTCACAAAAATACCGTGTACATCTATCCGGATGTGACCTTCTTTTTTAACAGTTTCAGTCATTTTATGATCCCAGTGGTGCATGCTTACACTGCACAGAATGCAAATCTTCTCTTTTCCCTTTAAAGGTAAATTTGGCACCAATAAAATTCCACCTTGTGTGCAAGTTTGACAATGTATGTGACTCATAAAAGTCAGTATATCCCGCTGAGTCGGGGTATCCAGTATAGTAGTAGATGTGGGGCTAACAGAGAATCCTGATGTGTAAGGAGAAGACACTGTTTTTCAGTACGTCATTCCCTTCTTTTTTGTTTGAGTCCCAAAGACTTGCTTTTTCTCTGCTGGGCTGTGGCCGAGGGATAGCAAAACAAAGAGGGAATTATGCACTAAATACAGAGTATCTTTGGATACCTACTTGTTTTGTGTTACTCAGACTGCTGAAGTCTCACATAAACCTGAGTTGAACTTTGGATCACATTGAAGCACAGAGACGAAGACTTTATTTTGTCCACCCTTTAACTTCTGAATCACATTAAGAAGTTTGGCAAAGAGGAATATTTACAGTGCCTATGGGCACAGACTAAACCACACAAACATACCCCCCATGTTAAACACCAGCATGTACATAAACATAATATGTGAAAACATTCTTTAAACCTTGACTGAAAAATAAATGGATATGGATCGGTTAGAGAAGTGCAGCTGACTCGCCTTTCAAAACAATTTTCTTACACCAACAACACAATGCTATTCTTCTGCATTGTTGTGGAAGTCAGCACTGAGCAGCACTGAGCAGCTCTGCTGTCTGCGCCCTCTTATTATTACACCTTAAGAACTATTTGTCATACTGTTACTTGTTAATCTAGTCTAGATGGCAAACGCCCTTGGCCCATTGGCTGTTTTCGAAACCGCCTACCAAATACCTCTATCGAACTGGTAGTATGTAGTATGTACTGCATCCTGCACTCCACAGTAGTATGTAGTTAGTCGGTGTTTCGTTTGCATTATGCAGTATGCTGGCAGCAGTAGCTCAGTCTGTAGGGACTTGGGTTGAGAACCGGAGGGTCGCCAGTTCATGTCCCGGTGCGGACCAAATATGGAAGTTGGTCTGGTAGCTGGAGAGGTGCCAGATCACTTCTTGAGCACTGCCGAAGTGCCCTTAAGCAAGGCACCAAACCCCCTCCCCACCACCAGCTCAGAAGCGCCCGTCACTCTGACATCGCTCCATTAGTGCATGTCCATAGGATCCTGTTTGTGCATGTGTGTGTATATTTCAGCCTATGTGTGTGTTACCTACCTACCTACAGAGTGTAAAAACTGAAATTTCCACTTGCCGGGATCAATAAAAGTAAATCTTAAATCTTAAATGCTAAGCTGGTTCCCGGTCTTGATATATGGAAGTAAACAACAGCCCAGCTGATGGCAAATGCTGCTGGAGTGTAGCATCAACCTACGATCTGAAAAATGCTGACTAGTGAATCATTTAGATTTTCATGATTTTGAACATCAAAAAAGATCATAGGTTGTATGTTTGTGTGGTTAAGTCTGACTGTGAATATTTCAATAAGATGGTCGTTGGCATCAGTCGTTTTGATCTCTGACCTGGCACTTTGCAGGAAACAGTGCGGTTCAGAGACTGGTCTGATGTATACTGTAGATTTTTTTGAGAAACAGTACACATCCGAGTATTTTTGGCATACTTCAGATCTTGCATGTTTGCATACTGCATACTTCATTTTAGCCTAACCAGGACATTCTACTATTAGGGGGTAGTGTTGATGTACGCATTTCAGTGCTTTACTTTGCCGTCAGCACTACAACAGTGCACTACATATGTGCTCGATCCTTTGTGAATCTATAGTATAAGAGTCAAGTTGAATTTTCCATGATGATTTATTGTGAATTGTTATATAACTGCATCTGAGCTTAAGACATTATTGGTCTAGCTTCTGTCTGGTACTCTGATTCTTGTACCAAGCTGTCTGGCTATCCTGTCGTGAATATACTTACTATTGACAAGTATCTCATACAGCCACACTTAAGAAGAAGAACTATCCATTTAAATCCTCTAGTGCAGACTAAATCACAAAAGAAATTAGTCAGAATTATTTACAATTGAAGATATGTTTCAACCAAAGACCATTGTAAATTAATAAAGTTTTTTCCCCCAAACTATTTTCCATGTAAAAGCACTCCCTCATTGATTTTAGGAACATCTGACAAAATTACAATTATTATACCAAACTTTATTTTTTTTAAGACAGCAAAATAAAACAGATCAATCTGAGAACAATGTTTGGAATATTGTTGTTTTTCCTGCCAATTTGGTGTGACATTATTTGACTATTTTAGCTGAAATTCTATGAACAATACTTTCTTGAAATTGCTGTTTTAGTGCTTTTATTCACCAACGCCACCATACTGACATCCGTATGTCAATATATAAACAGTTTTTTTAATCTCAAGAGTGTCCTGGCCAAGGCAGTCAGCAGCACAGTTTACAGGGCTTCTCACAAACACTACACATTACATTAGACATTACATTAGACATTGAACGACACAAATAACAAATGTAGGCAGCAAATATTTGTCAAGATCAACCACAAGTACATCCAGGAGAACATGTACAGCATGACGTGTCAGCCTTCAAGTCATCTAACATCCTCCTCCAACGAGAGCAGCTCATTAGGTTTCCTCTCTTTTTGTAACTCGTTTAACAAAAAGAATACAAGGAACCACAAAAATGTCTTTACAAAGTATGCATTCTATTTTGTTTAATTAAAAAGTCACTAAAAGATGATTTCCCTCCACAAATTAAAATCAATTTATTAGATGTTAATACTTATTTCTCTACAAGTTCATCATCTCTTCTCTTTATTTCTGTCTCTTTCCACCAAGTGCAAAGGTTTGAAATTAATCTTTTGAAACTTAATTTAAAGCTTCAGTCTCACAGAATGATTTGAGGGGATTTACTTCAAGTGCTTTGTCATTATATAGCAGTCCTGTCCGCCAAATTTATAAGTAATTATTGTGTGACATATTATGATTTGGCGTAGATTTCTCCTCAGCTACCCACTGAATGAGTTATATGTTCAGGGGAAGTGTTTTCCAAAGACTGCTTTGCAAAGTCTCCAAAGCTGGAGTACATCTCTGCCCTCATTATTCTGATATGATATTGCCCTAAGACAGATCAGACAGCAGATGCTAACTACTTCACTAAGCTTGAATAACCCCTAAAATCTTTGCCCAGCCTTATTTTTCATTTCTACGTTGATAATGTTATTGCAGATATGCTTATGATGGTCTTTCGTCTTTCTAAGTATAGAAAGCTCCCCGGGTTTGGCTGAGAGCCTAGAGGATCAACATTATCATTGTGGGCCAGAGTAGAGCTGCCCAGGAGCGTGTCCCCAGAGGCTGCTTAATGAGAGGACAGAGAAAAGGGAAGAGGAACGGGAGCACCTGAAAGCTCGCCGTTTTCAGAGGAGAGCAGAAAACCCCTGCAGTGAATGTGTTGACATAGCCACGGGGCCTCTTCAGACAATGTCATGACCCTGCTCAGCCTCCCCGCCAGCGGACGACGTCGTTTATCCAACACGTTAGCCCCGTAGCCGTGGTTAGGATGACTTAACACAAGATGACTCCACAGCTAAGGCGGAGTTCCTGAGGATACATGTTTTATCTGGGGGAGGATTGTGGCCTCTAAGCATCCCATTTATTGTGTTGTTAACATGACAAGACATATAGCCACCTCTGGAATGCACTATGACAGGTGTATGATGTTATTGCTCAGTATCAGGGCCGCACAGAGCTTCATAACTCTGCTGCAGGTTCCCTCAGGGTCTCGAGTCGGTGAAATACTCGACTCTCTGAAAGGACAAAGTGACTAAAGTGTTTATCTTTGGATCACTGCGAGGTACATATGCAGTGTTTAAGCTATTTTTCATAGTAATGCAGCTGCATGTAAAACACCTCACTGATGACAAAGATTCAAAATAAAACAGGGACATTCATATAGCAAATAGAACATCTTTGACTGTGAGAAAAAAAGGCAGATGGCATGAAAACAACATAACCGAGAAAAAATATATGAGTATTTTTTTCCGTGTTGGTCGGACTGACTTATTCTTTGACCTCTGGAGGAGCGAAGCTTCTGGACAGTTGGTGTTGGGAGAAGCAGAGAAGCTATGCTTTTTTTCTTTATAACAACATGTGAAAATCTTAACAGCAGCCTCTGTGTGTGTGGCTTTTCCCTCCTCTCATTGTAAGCCTCTGTTGCAAGGCTTTTTGTGGTATTGACATCACGGAGCAATGAAAAGAAGCAACGTGAGTAGTGCTGACAGGGAGCAGCTTCCCATTGTGTGCGGGACTTTTAGCCAGAGCCCATGTGAGCATCGGCATTATGCTATGAAGTGGAAGCTCGCAGTGCAATGGGGGGGGGGGGGGGGTTGTGGAGTAAAGCCAGTGCGAAACTTAACTTGGCTCTGGCCTTCTGTAACCTCTGCAGGAAATTATAATGCAGTAATGGAAGCACCCTCCTTTTTTCCAAATGAGAATATAAACAAATGATGGATAGCAATAATCTGAGCAGTCAGCAGAGCGCATCGAAAGCCCTAACGCCCACACAGCCATGTTGGAACACTAAGAGAGAGATAATAAATGGGGAGAGGTCCAAAATGAAATATAAAAATAGATCATGCTCCAGAAATAGAACTGGAATTAGAGAGAGAGATTGGAATTTTTCGACCAGGAGAGAGGGTGTGGAAAAAAAGTTAGAATAAAAATATGCGGCATGTTAAGAGCCAAGAGAAAATCAGAAACCTGTTCACTTCCCTGTGCATATCTACTGTGGCTCTGTGTGAGGCTGTGTGGTTTTTTGCACGTGTGTCTAGAACTGCCTCTCAGATGCTGCTCCAAAGCAGTGTTTGTACCTGGCGGCTGGCGGTGGGTGCAGGTGCAGAGTTGGCCTGGGAGTCCTGTCTCACTGCTGCATCATGTTTTTTTGTTGTTTGTTGTTTTGTTTCCTGTGTCTCAGCTGTTTTTAATGTCTCATTCTCGTTGGCCCGGGGTTTGTTTATTAGGTTTTTTTTTATCCCAGCTATTATTGAACTAAATCTCATAAAAGGTTCATTGTTATTTACACAGGAATAAACACAAATATAATTTATTATGCTGTATTAGTAAATTAAATGTTTCATTGCTTACATTTGATTTGGTTTTAATATTTGAATAGAGTAAGAATTTAAAACCTAGCAAATGTAATATTTACTATGCTCTCTTCCTTAGTTGAATACATTAAGATTTGTAGAGATTAAAATTTGATCCATGCATAAATGAATCATTTGTAACATTATCTCATATCAAAATAATATGTTGTGTAAAAAGGTTGTTTTACAAATCAGTGATTTTTCTTTTTGTATCTTTAAGGGGCACCACCTCCTTTTAGGAGGAAATCAAATAAATTAACATTTTGATAATAATCTGTTTAATTTCCCGGGTTTCAAGTTCTTGAATGGATTGACCAGAAATTTTGGCTCTGCCAAATAATGTACAGAGAAGGACAATGGTGATAAATAATGCCTTTTTATTTTGATAAACCAATGAATCAATAAATGAGTGAATAAATGTAAACAGATAATATAAAATGAATAAATGACAAACAAAATGAACTGGGCTTTAGTGATACAGAAAAGGTTTTTTAGTTGATAAGAAGCACTATCCTACTTCTCTAACACGGGAACTTTTCTGGCGAAAGTTCCAGCGATCCACTTGGGCTCAGATGCGGCCACTCCAGCTCTCCAACAGGTACAGCCAGGTGATGGAGATGAGTCTGGTGAAACTGGCCCAATAACCACAACAACGCTCACACCTATGACAAGAGGAGAGATGCCCTAAGGTTTCTTCCACCACATAGCAAGGTGCATTAATGGTGAAAGGCTGAAAGAGGCTAAAAACCTCCAGCAACACTGTGTCTTATAGTGCTCTCTGTGCATTCACATCATATTACTGCATGTCACTGTCTGTAAATCTCAGTTACCAACCCCATTTTTTCCTGGGTGCTCTTGAGCTCTCTTAGGTTCCTCGGGATCGTTGGTGGACAACCTGCCTGAATGACCCCCCCACATCTTATCCCATCTACCCCTATCCCATGTTCAAACCCAGCGCAGTTTCGATGGATGACTGTTCGTCATGAGCCTGGATTTGCCCAAGATTTCTGCCTCTTAAAAGGACATTTTTTCTTGCCACTGTAAATTTTGCTAAGTGCTATGCCCATGATGGATTAACTCTGGGTCTTTGTAATATAACAATAAGTAAGGTCTTTTGCCTGCTTTCTGAAACATAACAAAGGTCTTTTTTCCTGCTGTTTTGTAATATTGAATGACAAAGAGTAAGGTCTTTTACCTCCTTTTTCTAGTGTCTCGAGACAACGCTTATATAAATAAAGATTGATTGATAATTGTATGATTGATAGTTGATTAATTTAACAAGGCAGCAGACATTGAGGGTAAATTCTTTGAGTGGCTACATGAATAAATGACTCGTATTGGCTACACAGCTCTAGTGACTGGAAACACCAGCAACACCCCTGCTGCTCAATAACAAACTGTGACAACATGAGGCCACAGGGGTCAGTGGAATCCTCCCCTCAGAGCTCTGTCACACCACCCACAACCGACACGCTCACCTTGGAACGACCTGGTTATTATGTACTATTTGGAAGCCCAATGTTTAAGCCGTGTCAGCTGGCCTAAATAATGCCGTCACCTGAACAAGCAGGACCGAGCAGAGAGATGGGGGGGGGGGGAGATTAGGCAGCGTGTTGGTTGCTCGCTGTCGGGCCTGCTGAAGGGCAGATGGAAATTACTTGGAAAAACAATCCTTTTATCACCATTGTCAATATTAATATTAATCACCCAGGGAGCAATTCTGTGAGAAAAACTCAGAAAACAACAACACAAAAAGCTAAACATATATTCATAGAAAGACAAACACAAAATGGTACATACACAGGGATTTGTGCACAGGCCAACACAGTCACCGAGGAGCTGGAGGTCATCCAAGGATTCACCCACAAAGGCTATGAGCATGCTGATAAAAGTCCAATAGAAAAGTCTAATAATCTGAAACTGTTCTATCATTTGGTACGTGTAAAAGATAGAATTGTAACAGTGTTTAAGTGGCTGGCATAGTATTGGTTTCTGTGCTCATTAACGGTGATCTATTTCCTTGCACTGTAAAAACAATGTGTGACTTCAATCTGCAACCAATACTGTCATATATGTGACAGTCTCATGGTGGAACACAAGGATAATTCCATTCCAGCTATATGCAATGTTCAGTGTCTAATTTTACAGATATTGTCTGTTTTCTCCAAATACATTCATGACTCATAGCCTATCTTGGTATAAATATCACCTTATAAATACTTTTAATGCAGATCTGAAAAAAAATCAATCTCCTTAGTGTGTGCAGAAATCACCTCGAAGTATTGATAGAAGCAGCATATCCATTATTTGGGAATTTCTTTGCCAAAAGAAATGTCAGTCATCGGCGTGTGATCGGGCCGTCAGAACAGGGAACAGGGGGAGGAACCTCGTTTCAACAAAGGCTCTCATTGGCTGTTATGCAGTGTCATCTAAAGGTCTATTGAGAATATGGATCACTGGGCGCAAAAAAATAAACTTTTGACTGTCAGTCAACGATAGAAAAATCTGATTATTTAAATCAGGGACCTCATTTAAGTCAGGGACCGGCCTAGTATGTATAGATCCACTTACCCTATACAAAGACTATGGCATTTTTCAGTATGAAGCTTTTAGGACTACTTTTACAGTACAGTCATCATTCAAAGCAGTATCAGAGGAGGAAGGGTATAGGTAGCATTTGTGTGCATTATTAGAATTGTTGAAAATAAAAAACATTTAAAAATGAATTCTGTTGCAAAAGTGCTACTTAAATTGTTAACTACTACTGTCATGACAATATCAACACAAAATCTTTGAATGAAATGGACCTTTTTTTTTTTTTTTAATTAGATGTCCTTAAAATGTCCACAGCTACAGCCTCATGACTGAAGGGTTTCATTTAATGTCCTCTGACAATGAAGGTTAAGATTTAAGACATTTAAGATTGTTTTGGTTCTTTTTCCTTGGGTTGCTTATCTGATGTATAGCTTCATCTATATTTGTATATCTAAAAAACAAAAGGAAGAGGATGATGGATTTTGAATTTTTTTAACCGCCTCTCTTTTCTTAAAACAGCATACATGACTAATTCAAATTTGCATTACACTTTCTAGAGTTGTGCATCCAAGGAATACATTAATCAGACTTTTTTTGAGAGGTCACAAGAAGATTCAGAATTCTCACTGTGTAGGATGCTTTAGTTTGAATATGGGTAAATTGATTACTTTAGAGCATTTCTGTTTAAAGACATTTGAAGTAAAGTGTTTATTCAAGAACCTCCAGCACAATCCTTGATCACCCAGCAATCTAGCAAAGAACACTAGAAACTAAAGCATCTCTGGAACAGCAACATTCCTGCCTAAGTCAATTTTCTGGTCATAGTGATTAAAATGTTTCAGAAGTAATTCCCCTGTAAAGTATACTTAGGAAAGCTTTTCAGTAATAAAATCCCAACTTCACAGCAAGAAATCTACCTCATGAAACTCTTAAATACTGTATGTCATGTTAACCAATTTCCCTTCACCAACTGCCTTCAATTCATTTTCTATCTTGTATAGGTATATGTCTTATTGTTGAGTTTGATGCAAACTGTCGGTTGTGCATTTTTTCTTGGTTAATATGTTTTAAAGACCCTTCTAGAGACGTGCATTGCGAATTAGCTTATTTTTTCACTGTAGTGTGTGGCATCAGTTTGATTGGCTTCATACTTGTCTATACAAATAAACCATAAATTAATTAATACGGCAATTAAAGTAAATTTAATTTGCTGTAGATTTCATTAAT
The DNA here is from genome assembly GCF_963584025.1 of Labrus mixtus. NCBI lineage: Eukaryota > Metazoa > Chordata > Actinopteri > Labriformes > Labridae > Labrus > Labrus mixtus. Next base: position 24,614,340 of record NC_083628.1, read on the forward strand.
GATAGTTCTAAGCAAACTTCTGCTATGGTTCCCTTTTAATTGAGCCATGTAAACTAGACACAAAATGGGCTTTATTTTAACAGCAGAGCGTGTGGCACAAAGTGGGGCATGTCCAACTACATTTAGCTAGTTTTGCGACAAACTGTCTGGGTGCTAAATTGTGTGCAGAGCGCAAAGAGATTGAATTAGAATTAAGCGTACTAAAGCGAGAGTGCTTGGAGGAAGCAGGCGTTGTGTTGGTCACCTTCTCTCAGCCCTCAGTCTCATTGAAAAATATTTGTATATGTATCGGCAAAGGCATTGATTTTAAACTGAAGTAGGAGCGCTGTTGTGCATCCTGTGTGTTTAGAACAAGCTCAGTGGAAGTGCACTGTGAACTTGCTGATGTATGCCCATCTTTCTTATATGCACTCTAAATTGCAGGAACACACCGCGGCAAAGATCTCAGACCAGCTTTAAGGTGGTCGATTTACCAGCTTAAGAGCAAGCAGCCGATTTCTGTGTCCTCAAGTTAGGAATGCAGAAATCAACTGACCACATCTCATTTTAAGAGAAAACACACACCTTGGTGCTATTGGGGTCACAAGTTAAATTGTTACATAAACAACAGTGGTGGGGTGCCGGTGGACTAGTGATTGGTGTGCGCGCCCCATGTGTGGAAGCTGTATTCCTCCAAGCGGGAGGCCCGGGTTGAAACCTGACCTGTGGCTCCTTTCCTACATGTCATTCCTCATTCTCTCTCCTGGGTTTCTGACTCTATCCACTGTCCTATCTCTAAAATAAATGCACAAAAAGCCCAAAAGTGGTGATTGGTGTAAAATTCATAACTGCATTGAATGGAAAATAGGAAAGACACCAGCACTGCATACCAAGATGTTTTGCTCTGGGCGAGATATACATACTCATATCATCACAATAAAAATGAGAACCATGTAAACTATAATATTGAAAAAAGGTTAAAAAAAAAAAAACTCAATACAGCATAAACATTTAGTAAGAGACCAAATTGTGCTGTTTTTAAATTGTATGTTGCTATTGGTGCTATCTGGAGTGCAGTCACATTAAGATGTAACTGGTCATTATGGAGCTAAGTATGAGTTTCATTACAGTATGTACATGCTCATAAATGTATGTTCATACATCGTTGTATTATCTTTTATGAAGTCATGCTGCTTATCTTGATGTCATGTCCAAATCGACAGCCTCTCTTCAATCCCTCTTTAAGGTTGTAAACACTGACACCTGCTTTCAGAAGAATTGGAGGCTTGGCTCTTCGATGATTTGTGGGTTCCTACACTTTGCTTATTGCAAAGTGTGAATGCATTGGCAGGGGTTCCTGATTCTATTTTTATACAGACTTTTGAAAAAAATTTGGTGCTGCAGTTTTAGGAGTTAAATCCACAATTTAATCCTTCAATTTAGCCCATAACTTGTAATTCAAAGCTGGTTATAGTTGTCAAAACAAATGGGGATGGCAAAACTCTGTGGACTGTGTGTCCACTGTGACTTTGCTAGGCTGATTGAATCAGGTTCAAACAAATGGTCTCAGCCAAATCGGTTTTGTAGTGATTAAAGTCTAGCGCCAGGTACACTCCCCAGCTCCTCCACAGTGCTTAGCTGTTAGTTCTTGGAATCAGACTTTAGAGCATGAAGTGAGAAAACAGACACACTGCAGAAACATTGTTTTGGCATGTGACACTGATCCCTCCAAGAGCTGAGACAGGAGAAGCAGGATGTGGAGTTAAACTACTGGGAACTATCTCTTGGATATCTGGCAGTGGGAAAATAAATGTAATCCCTTCTTGTTATTATCTTTGTCCGGGCTTTGAGTACTTGAGATAATGTCAGCTGGAAGGAGCAGAGTAAAAGCATACTCTCTGCAAATAATGAATGCATCTGATTAGCCTTTTTCTGTTGTTGTGCCGATAGAAGATAAGAAGCATTATCTTTAACTTCAATGGCAGGTGGAAAATTTTTTACAAAGAAGACAGGAGAGTACATAATCTTTTTTGACTCTCTTCTTCTTCGTGTCATTTTAAAAGGCTCTTCTTCTGTAAATGAAAGCTTTACATCCAAAAAAACAATTCAGCATTATGACAAATGGCAAATTACAAATGACATTAACTTAATTTAGAGAATAGAGGTGCTTCATCTTGCATCCTACAAAAATACTTTGACTTCTGCTTTGCAATTCTTCCCCTGCAGTTTAGACAATGTCATGTGTTTTAATGACTTCTTCATAGAAATATCAAGCCTAAATTATAGAGCCATAAACATGTTTTACTATGTGTGAAAAGCTGGTATTACCAAGTTAAATGGAGCCAACCTTTTCCTCCTCCACATGCTAAGTACCCTACATGCAGTGGGGCTGATTTTTTTTGTGACTTCATTATTCCTTTTGGATTCCTTTCAAAGTGCATACTGCGGCTGTGATTCTCTTTTCTGGTTCATCACACCAAATAGATCAGCCTGAGATTCATGCCTAATTCTATTAGTCATTCCAGCTCTCTGAGGGCAAACTAGCATGACAAAAAAAGAGGGCAGAAATACTGGAATCTTATCGCTATCTGGGTACTTGGCCCCAGCTCTAAACACCCTTCATTCTCACTTCTCATGCTGTCTTCTTCTCAAAGTGTCTTTTTGTCTCTCCATCTTTCTTTCTAACGCAGGCAGAAACACACAACCACGCTTCTTAACATTGTTAAAGGTTGTGATGGAACGATTCCGATGGGCCGACACGTTCCCCATTTCCTGAATTTGTTACTGCTGCTGTTGTTATAAGTTCAATGTCTCCCTCTGTCCCCTCTCTTTGGCGTCTGTCGGCTGCTGCTGCGCCTGCAGGACACCAGAGGAGACGACTGGCATCCCCAATGAGGAGGGAAGCGGTGTTCGCCTTCACGCTCCAGCTCCTGCATGCCTTGAGATGACAGGGAAAGGGAAAAGGTGTAGGTTGACAGCCCAAAACAACTTCTGCATTCACGCAACCACATGAACTCATTTTAACAAAGACATATGCAAGCAGCGCATTGAGGCGCACAAACAGAGGCTGGACGTAATAACAGCAACACAATAACAATACAGTGCAAACAAATACAACTCCTCAGTCTCCTATAGACAGAATAAACACCTCTTGGGACATCTTGAAAAGAAAAAATCAATAAATGCACCAACATTTTGTGTGTTGCTTTTTTTCTGTACAAAATGATGTGCAAATCGAAACACAAATTAAGTCTTGGGGTCTTTCTTATTTCACTTGTTTGCCTCCATGTTTCCTTCAGTCACGTCTTAGCCATTTTTGGTGAGAAATTAAAAGGGAGCAAGGAAGAGACGCAAAGGAAGGAGAGGAGATGAATTTGTCAATGACAGCGTACAGTAAGTCAAAAGCAGTGTCAGGTCAGGAGCTGCCATGGACTGTAAATATGAATGGAAGAAGCCTCAGTGATGTCACCCATCTGTTGTTGCAGGGGTCTTTGGAGGCAAATCAAGTTGCTGATTAGGCAGCGTTATAATTGCACAGGTGTGCCTTAGGCTGGTCCCAAAAAGGCCACTCTAAAATGTGCAGTTGTATACCACATGTTACCACGCTGTCCAGGACCTCCATATCTGGCATCCTTACCTGCAATATGGTCTAAGACCAGCCATCCAGACAGCCAATGAAACAACCGTTTTGCATATCCAAAGAATCTCTGCACACACTGACTGTCAGAAACTGATTTAGAGAAGCTCATTGGTATGCTCATCATCCTCACCAGGGTCTTGACCTGACGGCAGTTCCTTGTCCGGACTGTAGCTCCTCGTCCTTACCTACAATTGCTCACCTTCGATGGTGTCTTGCACTTTGGAGAAGCGTTCTCTTCACAGATTAATCCTGTTTTTTTTTTAACTGTATCGGTCACATGGCTGCGTGTATGGCATAGTGTAGTTGAGTGGTTTGCTGATGTCAATGTTGTGAATAGAGTGGCCCATGTGTGGTGGGGTTATGGTATGCGTTGACATTAATCCACCATCAACGCTTCATGTTGCAGCATGATAATGCATGGCCCCATGTTGCAAGGATCTATACCCAATTCCATATAGATGAACACATCCCAGTTCTTGCATGGCCTGGATACTCACTGGAGCACTCACTCACCCGCTAAGCATGTTTGGGTTGGATCGACGTATACAACATGTGTGTTTGAGTTCCTGCCAATATCCAGCAACTTTGAACAGTCATTCAAGAGGAGTGAACCAACAATCTACAGGCCACAATCAATAACCTTATAAACTCTATGCCGACGAGATTTTTTGCACTGCGTGTGGCAAATAACGGTGACAGAATAAATTGATACTTTATCATTTTTGAACCTAACCCGGTTAATATTTTGTGTTTCTTTTGTTTTCATCTCTATCGTGTTGATAGATGGAAAATATTCAATGTGTCTTACATGCCAAATAAATATTAGCATATGCTAAGCAGGAATCCTTTCATTTGGAATAAGTGTAAACTGCCAACATTTCTTCTGCTGATGTCTAACATTCTGAAATCACAATCACATGAGAGTTAAACAAACTGAAGCTTAATCACATTACATACAAATAATTAGTGCTGGCCCCCAAATGGTGTCAAATCTGTGTAATTATGTTAAACTGGAACTGATGCAAGCAACCCAGCCTAACAGACAACTTGTTAATGGCCTAATTCAAATGTTTACCTGAGAGATCGCCGATGAATAAGTCTAAGTAAACTAGTAAGGTTATGTCAGGATACAACATTTTTGTGCAGAAGAGATACACAGCCTTTGTTGTGTAACCTCTCTTTTAAATCCCACATCAAGTCCAACGCCAAATCCGCCTTCTTCCACCTCAAAAACATCTCTTGACTCCGGCCCTCACTCCCCGACCCCGTCGCAGAGACCCTCATTCACACCTTCATCACTTCACGCCTGGACTACTGCAATGGAGTTCTGTTCGGCCTACCAAACACTGCCCTGAACAGACTCCAATATGTCCAGAACTTTGCTGCCATGGTCCTTACACGCACCAAGCCCTGGCAGCACATCACCCCCACCCTCATTCACCTCCACTGGCTCCCGATCAAGTCCCGCATTCAATACAAACTTCTTCTACTCACCTACAAATCTCTCCATGGTCTAGCACCACTGTACCTCACCGACCTCCTCCATCCCTACACCCCATCCCGACAGCTGCGGACCTCAGCCACAGGCCTGTTCTCCACCGCCCACACCAAACTGCAATCTTTTGGTGACATCTCTGGAACTCTCTCCCCGCCTAAATCCGCACTGCTGCATCTCTGGTCATTTTTAAAAACCTCCTCAAACACCAACTGTTCACCAAAGCATTCAGCCTCATTGAACACTCCCCCCAGCTGATCACCCACTTCCTTTCTCCTTCATTTGTTTGTCTCTTGACAAATGTGAATCAACATTATAAGTTCTAATTATTCTTATCCCAAATGGTCCAGAATGTATGGTATGTTACAAAAGCAAACAATACTTTATTGTCCTTAGGGTAAATTTGCTGTGGACAGGGACAATTGAGTGAAAACCCATCAAACTTTGAGTTCTTCTAATTCTATCCTTGTGTATATAGTTTGCATATTTAACTTAATTATGATAATAAAAAATGTGATACATATTGATTGGAAGCTTAGGATTGATACATAAACACACATCATTAAATCTGTCAAATTAACGTGGTTTCTGTGAAACATTCTCAACAATCTTCATTGTTTGACTAGAGGGTTTCATATATGGACCACCAAGTCTCTGAACACAGTTATTTCACTAGTGTCCTGGGATTGGCCCTTGTGAACTAATAATTTGAAGTCATCTCATCTGATTTTGTCTCTGTCAACATAATGAGTAAATGTTATGCATGGAAATATCTGCAAAATTGCAAACTGTCCACATGGACCATATCTGTTAATAATTATGATAATACCTTTAATTTGCTTTAACTGAAATATCTGCCTTTACAATAGATAGTCAAATTGTACTGTACTGTATGTACCTTTTTAAAGCACGTTTTATTGCCCAGGTCTGGAAATCAAACTGAAGCCTAGGATCAAAGTCTTACAAGAAAGTTTCCAAACAACGCCTTCTTTGTGACTGTGTTTCCTTCCAAGCTGTGACAAACACAATGAAATAAAAGTGTACAAATGGTTCAGGGATGAATACCCCTCTCAGGCAGGTTTCTAAGCTCTGCAAATTGATTTATATATTCAATAAAGTGTATAGGCTCTGTTAGTTGCCCAGAAAAGTGATAAATAAGAGCACAAATAAGTCTATCTGCTGTCCAGAGCTTAACAACCTTGATGGGCGTAAACATCAGCCTTCGATTTCAGGAAGGTGGAGCGGATAAATACCTGAATTAGTAAATGGACTTGAACTTATACAGCGCTTTTCTCATCTTCTTACTACTCACAGCACTTTTACACCTCATGTCACACCTACACATTCACACACTGATGGCAGTGGTTGCTAATCTCATTCATACACGCCGCCGACAAAGCAGCGGGAGCAACTTGTGGTTAAGTGTCTTGCCCAAGGACACATCGGACATGACGCTGCAGGAGCCGGGGCTCAAACACCTTGCCTTCCAGTTAAAAGATGACCGACTCTACCACTGCACCACAGAGGCCCTGTTACATTCCCAAAGATGGCTAGGGGATGAGGGGAGTAACAATAAATTAAAACCCAGGGAAAAGAAATAGGAACTAAATATACGCAAAGTCAAAAGGGATTTATTAACAAGCTAAAGCAGAATGTGCACCATACAACAAACTTCTACTAAAAAACACCAAACAAAAGAGAAGCCAATCTATCTTAAAACACAATTCAAAACTAACAATCAAGACATAAACAATAAGGCCTTAATCAGAACACAATCCTTCCACAGAAGGCTCACACTAAATTTCTCGACATCAAAGACACACACAGTCCAACAACCCACTGGCAATCGCTGCCTCCTCTCTCCTGCTCTTTATAGTTTGTTCCTGATTAGTAATTAGCCACAGGTGTGGCTGGGCACTCTGAGGCTGAGGAGCATCACCTGGGGAGCACACACAGGAGAGAGAAAACAAACACACAAAACTACGGCATGTAACAGGCCCCATGGTGTCTTTCTCTTTTATTTGGGTTGCACCTTTAGTCACTGTGCTGTAGATTATTTTGTCTTCAATTGTTTTTTTTGTGTTTTTAAAGGGATTTATTGTTGAACTAATAAAATTATCTTTGTCTGTTTTTTTGCTTAACACTTAAAACTGTTCTTAAAGTGGCTCAGCTGCTCACCTACCAGAATTAAATATAAAGATTAGCTCATAGGGAGAAAAAAAAAACACAACAAAATGATTTAAATCTCTCCATTTAATTGGTACCAACTGGGCTCTCATTACAAATACTCTGTGGACCTTTGAGTATAAAGAAAATGACAGAATTGACAGATTTTATATCTGTTGCCAGTGTGAAATGAAATTTATGGACACACGTTGTGACGGTAAATGAACAGATTGCTCGTGCCTGATCCAGCATGTGGACTGCCTGAGCTGGTGGGTGAATCTGGCACTGCTTCATTGACATCATGATGACACACTATTATCCCTAGAGTTGTATGGTCAGTCAAAGACAATGTTAGTATATGGAATTACACCATTTTCTTTGACAAAAAAAATCAAACACAAGTATAAACTTACGGCTAATATATATTGTAGGGTCGTCATGAAGTTAACATGAAGCTTGAAGCTTGAAGCGTTGGGTCTTTCGTTTTGGTCACTGCTATTACTAATTGGCACTCTCAGGTATGTAACAGTTTCAACCTCAAGCTGAATGTAATTTAAATGTAGTGTTGCGTGACAGATTTAATGAAATGCGCCTGGCTTCTAGCAAACATTTAAAACAAGGTTACATAAAAATAAATGTAATAAATGAGTCAGCTAGAGTGGTTCTATTAAGCAAATTTCATGCAAGTGATTGTATTTTTCTGGAGTTTTTGGCTAAGCAGGAGCACTGCTATATGGGTGCAATGTTTAGTCACTTTAGTCGAGACTTACTGTAAATATCTCCACAACTGTTGGATGACTTGTTCACATTTCTGTTTAAAAACATTTTAGTTTTTAAACAATGGATAATTCCTTAAATAACTCTCCATTTTGACTTTTTCAGTGACATGTTTCGACAGCCACAAGACTTATTGGTCTTTGCCATGATTGTTGCCATGGTTTTGGCTTTATTCTCACATCAAGATTACCTCTTATCCTGTTTATGTCTGTTAATGTCTGTTATTATCACGTTGCCCCGAGATGGCTAGGAAGTGAGGGGAGTAACAATAAAATATAACCCATGGAAAAGAATAATGAGAAGAGATTGATTTACAAACTAAGAAAAAAGTTACAACTGAAAACAAGCATCTTGTAGAGAACACAACAAAAGAGAAGCTGATCAATTTCTAATGAAAGTACAACACTAAGAAGAAAAATGCCCACCAAAGCCTCAATTAAAAACACTCTTCCTTCCACAGAAGGCATACACTGAACATCCTCAACATCAAGCCACACACACACACACACACACACACACACACACACACACACACACACACACACACACACACACACACACACACACACACACACACACACACACACACACACACACACATACACACACACACACACACACACACACACAGTTTTGACATTATTTATTTATGTATTTGCACAGTAAGGAAAAAACACATTAAACAAATAACAAAATAGACAATATTCAGTGCAGGAAGAGGCTGAAAACACAATTACCTAAATAATGCTAAAATATCATCAAAGAAGACATGAGAAGATTATGTCTTTATACTTTTTGTGTTTTCTTTATTTTAAGAATTCAACCTCTGGGAGGGGACAATTTGCAGGTTATGATTTCAGCAATACAGTTGTAAAAAAAACAGGAAATATTAACATATTGTGTGCAGTTAAAAACAACAAAGTTTGCAAAGAAGACAATAAAATCCCTACAAAACTTTTTTCTAACGTGCAAATAAGTAGAGATGTTCTGCACCAGCCTCTGATTCTGTCTGAAATGTGGCATCATGTCTCAGCATGTTATGCTAGTCAATAAAACGATCCAGTACCATAACCACTTCCCTCCAAAAAAAAGAGAATCATCAAGTTTCAGTTAAATGATTGTGTTAGAATCACAAACAACTAAAGTGTAATGCTAGCAGTTAGTGTTATGCTACAAAGCTGGGAAAATCTCAGCATCACTCATTTTCCACCAATTTCATGTATTTCTTTGTTCAGAGTGTGGGTTTTACTTTCTCCTGGTGCCATCCTTTCTTTGCATGTTCCACCAGGCTTTGTATCACAGTTTACTTATGTCCTGTGGCTTCTAACAGAGAACATGACTTACTGAACATGAAACTTTCTTACCCATTAAAGAGCTTTTATATAGACTGTTTGAGCAGTGAATGTAAAAGCTTTAACATACATGACCAATACTGAACAAACTGTTATGTCTCACAATATTTTGACTTGCAGGTATGCCACTAGTGTATGATGAGTAAAATAGATGACTCACTAGGAGTTTAGTTATTCCCAGCATTTTATTTTATCTACTATGTGTGCACCATCTGGCTTATTAAATCTGTAAAAGCAACTGGGCCTCCTTATATGCCGTAGATACAATTATTGCATTTCAAACAGCACAACATTTCATAACAAAGTCACCAACAAACTTTGTCTGAAAAGAAGAACTCTGTAATGTGCTCTGGAGGAAAAAAGCATATGCGTATTTAAATTATTGAATAATTCACTAATAAGCTCATTTAAAAGGGAGAACAGGGTCTGTTGCCCTGACCTATAGTGGGATTTAATTTAAAAGTTTATGAAGTTAAATTGTTGTTAGCTAAGGGGAATAAAAGGTGAAAAAAGATCAGGTGTACATCCTGATGCAGGGGAACTTTGGCCTTTGATATGAGGATAGGCATATTTACAGTCATGTCACAGCCATGGGTTGAAGTAATCTAGATAATTTTTTACAAGATTTATTTGAAGTGAAAATAGTTCCGATCTTTGACATGATTCAGTAAACAACAATGAAGAATTGATTTAACATTGCTCTTAAACTATTTGCTCCATCAACCATTGATGTTGGTGATAGTGTCTGGCACACAGTTTGCATGTAAGTTCAGTTTCAATGGGCCTCATTCACCAATATCTCTAAGATTTTTCTGAAGTTGTTCTTAAAGGAAGAATGTGTGACTTTTTGATCCAGTAGATGTCGCCTTTGAGCACCAGCATGACACCAAAACAAACTGCTGTTTGGTGACACCTCCGTAACTAAATCCTCTGCTCTCCTACAGCGGAATGACCATGAACTCTTACGCACATTTAAGTTCTCTTGAGTGTTCATAAATGTTGTTCTTACCTGAGAACAAATACCACTTATGAAAACTTTTGTGAATCCCCGAATCTCCTTAAAAAGTTCATAAGTAGGATTTAAGAACTTTTTGTTTTTTAAAGAACTGTTGGTGAATGAGGCTCAATGTTGGTTGGGGTTGAAGTTAGGAGTTTGTGTGGGAAAAGAATCTGTGAAAAACCAAGATTGGACCTCTGATTTGGGGAATCAAAGACAAAATAGAACTGAAACCAAGATCCAAAAACAACCAATAACATGCCAGATAGACACCATTCAACCTACTCAAACATGTCGGAACCAAATTTGATACCCAACTGGACCCTAGCCAATTTAGTCATTTGTGTCCATCGAGGCCCGATATGGGTAAGCACGGAAAGGTTATAAAGCACCTGCAATCTCAAGATAGAAATGTGCCACCTTTTTGCCTTACCACACTTAATTTTAAGACAAAAACACCCCAGGCCGCTGCTATTCATTTGCTATTTAAACAACATGGGCACTGGGCGTAAGAATGCCAAATGCGTCAGTTAGAATATGGCGCCTCGTGTCCTTCACCTTGCTTCCCTTTTTATGCATTGTGTGTACCTGCAACAGATAATAGGCACTGACACAAGTGGCAGACAGAAGGTGAAAGAAAGAGCAAAGTGGAGTTTTTCTTTATGCAAAACAGCTCGACAGAACATGACATGACACTGTTGTGGTAATAAACATGTCAGCATGCACGGTAGCAAGTTTCCAGATCAGAATAAATGTAGACCATATTGGTAGTCAAAGTGATGGGGGCGGAGGGTTTGTCCCTGTCAGAGTGGATAAAAGTAAGAAATGGATACAGTCCAACAGAGACATGCAGTGTTAAAGAAGATATCTGTGAGTGACAGTCACTTAGTTGAAAGTGGGAGAAGAAGGCTGACCTTTATGTGAAGAAAGGTGTCAGCTCCAGGAGGGGCAGGAAAGGGGACGGCGTCTCCTTCGCTTCAGTGATTTCCTCTCCCCTGGACAAGAAAGCTGTCGGCCATCTTCCAAGAGGACTCTCTTTCACTGTTGCACTCAATCTCCCTTTATCTTTCTGCCTATCTGCCACCTCTCTTCCCCTTCACTCTTTTTTCTATGCAATGTCTCCCAACTCTTTCTTTCCAGCCACCTCTCCCCTCCCTTCTATCTCTCTGTCAGCAACCGTTAAATCAGATAGATTGCAGGTGTGTTTTCACTGTGAAGGAGGATTCACTGCTGCTGAATGCCTGCAAAGCCCTCAGCATGACGCAGCACCTCTCCCAATTTACTGCACTGTAGACCAAAAACATACTTAAACAGCATTCACACATGCAGGGCTTTTGGTGATCCTATTTATCATAAACGTTGACGTCTGCATTCATTCCAAGGTGTGATTAACTACGAATGCAGCACACAAAGTCTCGCAATAAACTGTCCAGCTTCATCCACTGCCCATACGGCAATTGAGATATTACTCAAGCAAGCCGATGTGTGATTATTCTGCATTCATTTACCCAAGGCGTTCTAGCATGAGACTAGATGTATCCACGCTGAATACGATTTTCTCTCTCGCCCGCTGTGTTTTCAGGCATAATTTTCTCCCCTGTATCCTCAAACTGGCAGCTGCTATCAGTAAACGGCACCAACCTTTCTCTGTGGGTGAAAATCACTACCTTGTAGGCTTTGCACCGGCCCCAGCCCTTTCCCCAAGATGGTAGTTAAAAAAAAAACGATGTTGACCTATACCTGGCCTCAGGACAGTATATCTTATCCAGAACAGCACGCAGGAAATAATCCCCACAGTTTTGAATTATTATGGGTCCCAAGGTCCCTAAATGGAATCTTAGGAGCAATTCAAGTCTGTAGAAGCTGGACGTCAGACTATTTTGCTTTGTTGGTGGTTTTTTTCCCCCCTTCTATCATTGATTTTAATATTACCTAGACTTCTATAATCCCACTTATACAATTAGATTTATCTTCACTCTTCCAGTGGTGCAGAACGGCTCAGATTAATTGAGTCTCTATTGACAGGTTTCAATTAATTCGACAGAGCCCTGGATTCTAACTGGACACAATTCATTAATAACCTGCTCTATATCAATGATATCACAGTGATGGATGACTGAGGTTTGGCCTTTTAATATCACAACAGTAAACAATCTGCTTGATACTATCATGACATTTTCCAAACCGAGCCTTCTGTCATTTTCAAAGTTCCTGTCTGTGTGTACAGGGTTCTATATAAGAGAATCACTGTCCTGGACTGTCCTCACAAGCTCTCAAAGGTCAACCCGAGTGCTCTAATTATATTCCGCTGCCTCAGGAGCACAGGTCCAGCAAACATAGTAACTGCTGCACAGAATAGGTGTTTGTCTGCATTAGGGTTCAGGATCAATCTTAAATTGATTCAGCTTCTTGGGGATCTTTTGGGCTTTACCCTCCAAAGACATGTTCGCCTTTAGAGTCACTAGTTGCTATGAATATTCTGTTTTGTCTTTCCAAAATACTTTTACTGTTTAACTTAAACTCTTACAAAAGGGGACTGGATGTTCTTAAACACAAAGTACTTGGCAAACTCCATCCTTGAAGTCTTGTTCTTTTCATGTTAAAATAAAACATTACAGTGTATACAGTGTATTTCATTTTCCCTCAGGTGAAATGTACTAAATATTGCGAACAATTTAAGAAAAGAGGCAAAAAAAGACAAAGCGGAATCAAAGAAATCAATAGGGCTTCAAACATGGCACCAAGAGTAAAAAAGGAGGAAACACTCAAAACAAGACTAAAATTAAAGTGAGATGTATTATAATACTTATCTTTTTGACAATTTCTAAGACATGGGGCAGAAGAACAGCAGCGATCAATGACGTTAAAACCCAGCAGTTACTTCAGTGATAGCTTGCTATGCTTTGTCTTTTTTAAAATAAGAAGTGATTTTACTATACTCAATGGTACTAAGTTAAAGACTGGAACCATTTGGGATCAGGTTTGGGAAAAAAACTTCATCATTAAAGGAAGGAAAAATTAATTATTTTACACAAAAACAACTCAAATGACAGGCCTCCTCTGTACTTAATTAGCCCCGAGGGCCCCATACAGAGGGGAAAAGTCCTCACTGTCATTTCAATCTAACAACTTCCATAAACTGTACACAGGCACCTTTGAAGCAGTATAGGATGAGATATATTGAAAAATAACATGTCAAATCTTTACCATAAAGCAACTCAGTCCTCTTGAGATGAGATTTTGTGTCGGCACCGTTTATTCCTTACATTGAGGTGCAGGTGAAGGTGACCCCTGCAGAGCAAGTATCTCAGGCTAAGGCACTTTTCCCTGTAGATCTCTGCTGCCACATAGGCCATCATAAGACAGGCTCAATCCACTTTTCTAAATTGCTACCATTTAATGGAACACCTTGACCTGACTTCCTTTGCTGCCAAAAATAAATAAAGAAGAATCAGGTCCTCTAGCTAAGGCTTGTGGAAAATTGAACATAAACACTTTTACTAAGCTGTTCGACATACTTCTCTGCGATGGATCACAGACTATCCTAAAGAGTAAATACTTTGAGCGTTTTCTACTCAAAGATCTTTACTTAATTAAGTTTTACCTGAATATTTTCTTGGGAAGACAATTTCGGAATCCAGTGAACATGTACAACGTCTTTTTGATCACATCGTTTTCAGACCCTATGTGTCACCAGATGGTCTGGCAGTTTGAACCAAAGCTGAAGAGCAGTCACAGAAAAAAAAAATCCTGATTCCCCTCTCTAGCTTAGTCCCAGGTGGGTGGAGGAGCAGCTCGATGCATGACCTGCAGGTACAAGTAAAGGGGTAATAAGTCCAACAAGACGGGTGGAGCATTTCTGTACTAGAAAGCAAAAGGAGGTTTCCTTTTTTAAAAATTCTGTTTCCATAGCAATTATCTCGCTCATCTATGCCTGGCAAATCCTGCAAAATTCAGAGGATGACTTTTATCTTTCCACTTGCTAGAAACTCCACATAGATACACAGTAGCTCAGTATGACTCCTTTGAGAGATCTGACATAAAAAGAGCTTTTGTAACCCGGCCTCGTCTTATTCCAGTTGATTGCCATCCGCTCAGTGTACAGTAATCCACTCAGATCCAAGATCTTGCTCAATCAATCCGTAAGAGTACAATCCTTTTTTTAAACACTGACAGTTTCAAAGTGTTTCTTTCAAGGTTTAACACCTCAGAGGGCTCAGATGAAACTTTGAATGTAACTGGCCATAAAGCGTCCCACACATTAAATTATGCCTGCTCGAATCTAATTAGCAATGACTGCTGACGTGAGTGACAACTTGTTTATGCATTGTGTGGATAAGGGAGTGATGTTTGCCAAATCCAAAGGCATGATTAAAAGTCCTCCTTCTGAGCCATTGGCTTAGCGGTCAAGCAAAGTTCTCTTTGCTAATGAAATTATCCAAATAATGGAGGCGCCAGAAATCAACATTGATTAATGTAACTTCTTCAATGAAAGACATGGAGAGACAAAGGGAGCAATAAGGAAGAAGAATCATTGGACATTTTAAAACAGTAGTGAGGTATTTCATTCATTTTTTTTTTCTGAAAATGTCTTACATTTGGCTACAGCTATCATAAGATAACTTGACTGTAATAGAAGTTTACCCTTAATTGTTGATGACTTTCAGTGCACCTTCACATTCAAATGAATCCACATGGCAGAGGTGAAATGAAGCTGCATTTGTTAAGCTTTTCACTGGCATCTGCTCCAAATGTTGAAAAGGATGGCAAGGCAAATGGACATGTTTGAACTTCCATTGGCATTCTGGGCGGTCTTTTGATCTCAGCTGAAACCCCACTTGCCCGCTGGGTGGACTTAGAAGGGAAGCTGAGAGTCGAGCACCAGCAGGCCGCTGAACCTGGGCTGGAGGCCAGCTGTTGTAGGTTGCTCTATACAACATCTGAACTGTCCATTGATCCACAGTAGAAAAAACAAACAAACAGAGTAATCCTTTTGGCATTTTAAGACTTCTCTGTCAGAGATAGGCACAGATATTTCCAGACAGGTTGAGCTTTCAAGAGGCCCTGCGGACTGTATGAAGTTGGAAGCAACGTTTAGACTACCTAAGTATCTTTTTAGGATCTTTTTAGTACACTGATGTGACAGTGGACTTATCTCTTCATCCAGTAAAGGAGACCTTGAAAACGTCATGGAAAGGTAACAGAAGATTGAACTTCATCAGGCTGAATTTTCAGTGCACAGAACGAAGCAGGACAGCAGGACAGCTGGGGGGACTAGACAAAGGAGTTCCAGTGGTCATTACAGATTACACTCGCGGCAGCGCGAGATAATACAATGTATGTACATGAACATTTGAATCTTCACTTGCCAGAAATAATGTAGGCACTCAAATAAAAACACAGTCAACAGTGCAGATACATTCAACATATCAATCAATCAACCTATTTCTATTCATACTGCCCTAAACCATTACAAAAGTCATCTGAAGACAATCGGGCCAAGACCATCTTTGTCATAACTAACAGACTGACACATTTTAGAAGATATAATAAACCTTTTTGAATCATAATGGAACTCATCCCATCACACCAGATTGACCACTGTACCAATGCAACGCTGGTCTAGCCGTAATGAGGCTGTGCTTGACCATATGACCCCTGAACTAAGATGTGTCATTTGATTAAATTGTAATTTGCTTAGTCTCTGTTGCACACTTTGCATCAGTTGGCTCTCCCCTTATGTATAGTATTATTAATAAAACTTTGACATTTGTTATTGTAGCTAGCATTGAAAATTCAAAATAAATGATTCAAAACTTTTACATTATTCTTTTCCACGAGTTATTACATTTCATTCAGGGTAATTGCAGCTTTTTTATTGAGTTTGTAAAAAAAGGAGCTTATGAAGAAAAGATAAGCCTATGCCATTTGATGCTTCTTAGAAAACTAGACAGACATATATCCATGATGGCTTGATATATATGTACCACAAGGCACTTAAGAGGCTTTGTGAGGAAATGCAGCAGGTCTGAGAGGAGCACAATCAATAGAGGGCCCTTTCCTTTATTATTTTCCTCCCTGGTCTCATCCACCTATGGCGATCCTGTTAGCACCATATAATCTGTCTAAGGATGGCACCTTCCCTGGATGCAGCCTACAGTCTTATAGATTACTGCCCTTTTATTTGAGACAACAGAACAAGGATAGGCTTTATTCACTATTGGAAAAGTATAGGAAGCGTACCTGCCTGCTTAAGATGAGACACTCGAGAGGCTCACACCAGCACACGCAGGCCATGCATCTAATGTTTAGTAAGTCAGAAGCTTTGTACTGTAGCTGCTTGAATGGAGGACGGAGAAAGTAAATGGGTCAGGGGGTGCGTACATGACTGATTAAAAATGCAATGGACAGGATGTCATTTTGGAAAAACACATCTCACCCTGTGGTTTTTGTCATACATCAGCTACATCTTTTATCAGCTGTACACCAAATAAAGAGTCGGGAGAAATAATGTGTTGTGTTCAAGTATTACTTGATGAGTACTTCCTGAAGATTTGGTGACTAAGGTAGACAGTTATGAGGATCAAGGAATATTGTATGTATGAATTACTTTGGATTGATTCATGCACAGAACTTGTAGGAACAGACCTAGTGCAACGCAACATTAAAAATAAACTTAATCAGACAGCAAACATGTGGTCCTCAAGCAAAAAAAAGACATATCCTGAGTCAAAGGCCCCTTACTCTTGACCTGTATTGCTTTATTTCATTCCCATCTCAACAATTTGGGTGCAGATGGCCTATCGGTTAGATTGCACCCCATATATGGAGGCTACATTGCCTCCAAATGGGCGACCCGGGTTCCAGCCCAACCTGTGGCTCCTTTCCATCACATCATTCCCAATCCTCTCTCTCTGTCTCCCTGATTTCCTACTACAACCAACGTCCTATCAAATAAAGCCCCCCCCCCCCTTCAAAAACATTGCTTGGGTCATCAAATGAGAAACCCAACATTTACTATTCCAAAAATGTCCTTTGTGAGGAAATATTGTCATTTCTACAAATGCTCAGTATTTCAGATGTATTGTTACAATTGTGTTCGCCATATTGTTAAGATTGCTCATACTCAAAATCCTGCTGCCAGGGGCATCACAAACCTCATTCAATGTTTTGGGAGATCATTAAAAAATGACATTTGGGAAACTCAGCAACATCTTGTATTTCCAAAAGCCAATGCCCTTGTCATTGTGAAGTATCCAGGCGAACCTATACAGATTTAAAACAGCTTTCCTCCTGACAAAAAGTACAAAACGTTATTAAGTTTCCAACTCTATCCACCACTCCTGTGTTAGGATTGCAGTTAAGAGTCAAAAGCTCAACACATATAACAATGTGCATGTTTAGATTCCACTCTGAATAAAAATTAGTATATGCGATTTGGCATTTTCTGGCCCTGATGAAACTTTGCTGTGTGGGTGATACCTGGATGTAAGGGCATTTTTAAACAACATCTGCAACTGATGCCAACCTGATTTCATGTCTGTATGCAACAAAACATTAGCATAAAACTGAGTCAACGCGTATGTGACTTTTGCTGTGCTGCTTTTTGTATGACTGCATTCTGCAAAATCAATCAATTTAGGTTCTCAGAGCATTGCAAAAAGCAAAGCGCAAGCATAAGAGCAATCACACAAAGCTGTATATTAAGCAATGTCCCCTCTGCAGGGATTTCAAGCACCAGATAATGTGTTCAAGCATGTATTTGTTAAATGTGTTTGTTTTAATTATCAATTTTCATTTGGCTAATTTATTTTTCAAGAGACTCTTATTTTTCTCTTTGATGGTTACAAGGCAAAATGATTTTATCAGTCTTCCTTACTAACTCATTCTTGTTAAAAAAAAGTATTTGTTTACTTTTTTTTGAAAGCCAAACTTTACCAAATGTCTGAATTGTAAACTGGCTGAGTTCAAATGCTCTTTGAGTGGCCGGTTTACTTCTTCCCACCGTTCCATTTGCCATTTCTTGGCATTTTTTGGAGGTGGAAATTGATGAAGCATAATTTGCTGCCTTGTCAGATGGATGGTGCAGGAAATGGATCACTTGCTTTGATTAAAGCATCGCGCTTGGCCGCCTTTGCACATCATAATCTAAGAATGGATTACACTGCAGTAATGTGGGTCACAATATTTCGCCACAGTGAAGGTAAAGCTACTTCGGCACATGCAGAGGAAACAGTGTTGATGGGGAAGATTTACAAAGAAAGGTAGCTTTCACATTGTGTGATTAAATTGTGGACTGTATGGAAAGTCAAAGTGATTTTCGCACTCCAACCACCCATATAACTCCCTCCCTCCTGCCTGTGAATGTAAAGGTGAGTGTAATGATGGTTGTGCAGTGCATATCTGTGTGAGTACATGCACACATGCCCGTGCATGTGATTGAGTGTACTGAGTTATTGACCTCTAGCAAGGGAGGAGCATTAATGTCCAGTGTGCCGTGAAACTAGCCTACACCCCGTGTCCAAGGTGACTGGCACTGCCCCGTCCCATGGCACACTTCTGCCTCTGATGGATTGACTGGGCCTTGGTGAAGGACCTCTTGTAGTCTACCGTGTCTCTCTGTGTATGTTTGGGAAAAAGTTTAATCGTCTACAAAATACAACTTCTGTTGAGGCTATCTTCCTGCATCACTTGTAAAGCAGTTGTTCTCAGGAACATTTATCAAGACTGTGACTCTCCCTCCATGCCTCATGCTAATGACTCCCTGTACACTTTCTTTTCTCTAATGATCCTCAGGAAATGCTCCCCTCTTGTCTCCTTCTTATCACTCCCAAGCTCCTCTCATTTATCTAATGCACTCTTTCATTTAAGTAATGTAGAAATGAAATGTGCCTGCAACATTTTCTCCCCATCATGTTCTCCTTATCTCCGCTCATCTTTTAACTCTCGGTACACTGCCACTCCTTGTGATTGAGTGATGAGCCAAGCACCCCTAGGGTGGTGCTAAACTCCTACATGAGACTGTACAGTACATGCCAGTTCCATTTGTGGGATGAATTATAGATTTCCCTTCACCACATGCGAAGGCAGGAATGTGAGAAAAGTGCTAACAACATACCTAAGTTGGAGATTTGATTACAGGCTGCCACTTGCTGATTTGCCAGGAAATATCTAATGAAAGCTTTGGTTGTCAACTGTGTGGCAGATGAATAGCTGCACTGACTGACTGTGGATTTGAGAGAAGGGAGTCCTTTTTAATGGTCACACAGCTGATATTGCTTAAATTTGTAGTTTATCATGCTCGTTAACACTGGTTATGTAAGATGCTCAACCTGCTGAAAGCAAGAAGGTTAACCATAATGTAAAGGGCACACATTTTGCAAAATGCACTTCACCATGTTTTTTCTAACACTTGTCTACAAATCCCCCATTTATGAGGAAAAGTCCATCCTTTCCATCTTTTGCCTGCTCCACTTGTCAGAAAATGTGTGCTCAAACAGGCTGTTCAAAGATTATCCCGTCATGACATCACAAAGGGAAGTAACCCCTCCCCCAGGTGGTTGACACGCCCACCCCAGCTAGGTGTTTGTTCTACCCTCTGAGTCTGTCATTGCTCTTCAAACAAGAGGGCATGGTGCAAGAAAGCACTGCCTTTCCAGAGAGGGGGCGTGGTCAGACATACATCACTTGCATTTAAAGCTATAGACATATAAACAGCCTGTTCTGATCGTAGTTGAAATAGAGGGGTTTATATGTATGATCAAATACAGGATTGGAGTGAGAAACTTCAAAGACATGTTTTGGGGACATCTGAGACTTATTTAAACTTGTTGAAAAGGCGTATATGTGACCTTTAGACATTTAATTACAAGTACAGTTTTCAAGTGCAAATAAAACTGTAATGTGTACTCTGTGTCTCTTAAAAACAATATTTACATGCATTAAAAATAATATTTTTGTTTTGTAAAGTTGTTTAGTCTGGATGACATTTTTTGTTATTATTTTTATTAACTAATATTAACTAATTCTCTTATTCTCATGTTAAAAATGTAAAAAAAAGAAAACATGGGCGTGTGCCCAGCTCTGCTATTTAATGGCGGTTAGGAAACAGCTTCAAGATGCCCTACACCCACCGTCTGGCAGCAGAACTGCATTGCATTTTTGACTTTTTGTGCCATTATTGTAGAGATAGTTAAGTGGATGGAGAAGGGAGAGTTGGGAACGACATGCAGGAAAGGAGCAACAGGTCGGATTCAAACCCAGGCCGCCCGCTTTGAGGACTACAAACTCTGTACAAGGGGCACAGAGGCTGCACTAACCACTACGCTACTTGCACCCTAAACATATTTTTTAAAATGTATTTATTTTAAATTAATGATTGTTTTAATATCGTTTAATCATGACCAATTCCTAATATGCAGCTTCATGTGTTTACCATTAGTGAGTGATCTAACATTACAGTGTCTTTGCTTTCATTCAAGTTGAAGTCAATTTAAAACTTATTTAAAACCTTGCACCTTGAATGAACCACACAACCTAAATTTGAGCCCATGTGGCCATTCTTGTGTGTATTTTTATGTTTCCCTGAGTTTATGTAAACATTGCGTCTTTGTCATTTACTCCTCACTATATAGTATCCAATCAGTGCTGACTGATAAGCTGCTTTGACCCCGTGTGTCTACATGTCCCTGCAGTCGATGGAGATGATGATCAATGTTTCAAGTGACATTTCTCAGCTAATAACCTCTTATCCTATTGATTCCCTGCCCAGATATCCTGTTCTGCTCTCTTTCAACAAATGGATTTTGTCCCCTGCTGTCCTTCTCTCCACCCATCTTCTTTTCTCGGGTTTCTGTATTTCATAGAATATCCAACATGGGCATTCAAGATAGCTTTTTCCCCCTCGTTTTCATATACTCAGTATAGCTCAACCCTAAGGCTAAACTCCACTACAAATTAAAACCAAGTATTACCATTTTTAGAGAGTGGCCCACTTCAAAAGTCACCCTGTAGTTTGCCTTGAGGAGGTTCTGTCACTGCAGTTATAGAACATCTGAAAGGGAGGAAATGGGAAGGAATTGAAAAAGAGCCCTGCCAAAAATCCAGTCATGAGTTACAAGAGTCTTTGAGGAGCTTCTCAAAGGAAATGATGTTTCTGCACGCCCATATCACAAAGGCAATCACTGCACACTCCCTCACATCTTAATTAAAAAATGTGGGCACACAGTGACTGTCGGTTTTGCTGCCAACTTCCACATTTTTGTTCAAAAAAAAAAAAAAATAGTTTATTCTTTGTGTGACTTTTAATCTGAATCCTTCATTAATTAATTTGAATTCAAACAGAAGTCAAAAGGAAAAATATGCAAGTTTAACCAAGGATAAATGTGAAAATGTTTCAAACGGAGAAGATGGTGTTTACTAATACAAAACACTTAACAGTAACTGAGAGGAATTTATGAGCCGGATAATTACATAATGTTATAGTAACACTAACTTCATTAGATTCATCTCAATGTGCTTTTACCCTGAAGCAGATTCTTCTTTGAAAAGGGATGTAGTGCAAAACATTTCTTCTGAAAGCCTTAATGTTAACACTACATGAAGCAAGAAAAATTGCTTTAAAGAAATATGCTCCCAGTTATCTGTTCATCTCGCTTTATGTGGGTTTATCAAGTTTATTGTCCATTAAAATGAAACATCCAATCAGATTGCAAATGAAACCTGCATTGTTGCAAATGTTGATTACATCTGTCTAAATAAGTAAAGCCTTAAGTTGAGAAGACCATCATTTAGTCTATCCATTTAATCCATGATGAATTACACTATCCTGAATATGAGTTCCTATAACCCACCAGTCCAAATGGCTACTGCAGACACTCGCTTTTAACTTGAAAGTCCATAAACAGCCATAAAATATACATTTTAAAAAACTCACTTTGGAGATTGGACATTTATGGGCCTGCAACATTTCCCTTTGGTTGCAAAATGAATGCATCGTGTGAGGCTGTTTTAATGGACAGATAAGAAAAACAGTATTTGAAGATGTGTGAAGCGTTTCAAAAGGTTTTTCAAAAGATAAAAACTTATCAAATCAACATTTAGGGTAAATATTACTTACTAGCCCTTTACAGACTGCTTTTTTTTTTGTTAAAGTGCCATAACTAAGCTCAGCTGTCATCATGTCATTGTACATTCATATTAACTCTGCAATGGGTTAATATTGTTGTCCCAGTCTGTGAATTCACGTTGCGTTTCAGCGGTGCTGAAGCACAGTGGGCTCTCACAAACAGTTGGACATACATGCTCTCACAGCGCTGCGCTCCCCTGCTGGCTCTGCTGGAACCATCTCGCCTCCGTAACGCTCCTCTGTTACTACCTCTGAGTACAGGTACATTCAGACTGAAGGCGAAGCGTCACAGGGGCATAAATATCTCAGCCTGAAACAGCAGTCTGAGTAGAGCTACTGTTTCTTTCCACTTAGTGCCTGTACATTATATCATACTGAATAATCTTTCTCAACAACTTTTTAACTCATGTCTTACCCATTTTAAATACATTTTAAAATGTTATTATAACATGAAATCATGGTTTTACAAGCCTGCATCATGTTGAATAAGAAAGTACGAAGTATACCATTAACCACACATTGACTGTAGATCATATTACTCCTCCTGAAGATGATTTTTTCTTTTTTATTTGAAGTCTTTTTAATTTATTATTGACATTGTTTGTCATGTTAATTAAGTTCATGTTTGATTTTTCTTCTGTCCATTTTTCCTTTATTTGTCATTCTACGCCGCATGTCACACTTACTCATTCACACACTGACGGCAGAGGCTGCTATGTAAAGTGACCATCAGAAGTAACTAATCCCATTCATGCACAGTCATACCCCACAGACGAAGCAGTGGGAGCAACTTGGGATCAAGTGTCTTCAACATCGGTCATGCTGCTCTAGGGGCTTAGGGGTGAAACCCACGACCTTCCAGTTGAGAAATGACCGACTCTACCAACTGAGCCACAGCCGCTGTCACATTGTCTTTTTTTAATTTTACAAACGCACAAAACATCTCTTAACATTAACAAAAGGGTTAAAAACAAAGAATAAAAGCAGCCATTTATATAACTGTCAAATCACAAAGAGGTTTTACTCATTGATTCTTTAAGACCTAAAGTTGCTCTTATAGCTTGGTGGAAACTTAAATGAAATGAAAGATAACTCAAGCTGCCAAGGCAACTCAATTATTCAACTAAAATACAACTGATGAAGTATAAAACCCAAAATCAACATCATATTTCAACAATGGTTATAATAGACAACATCTGCATGAATTACCTGAATTACTACCATCTTGCCACCTGGTTTGACACCCATTCATTCAGGGCAACTGTCACCCAACGTTATTGCTGATTTCAGATTACAGTATTTCAACCCTGACTTGTTTCCCAACCCTAAACCTATTGTGAATAAATGTGTGTGAATGATTAGTAGAGTAGTTGGCCTGCAGTGCATATTAAGTGTATGAATGTGTGAGAAAGCGCCATGTGTGGTCATAAGGCTGGAAAGGTGCTATATAACTATATGGTCCTTTTAGCATTGTTAAATACTAAATGGATAAAGCATTTACTGTAATTGTCATGATTATTGGTTGTCCACTATCAATGCCATTGACACTATACATTCTTTGAACAGGTTCCCTCCTGAAGCGCTTTGAGTAGTCAGAATACTAGCAAAGAACTATACAAGCTCAAGTCCATTTACCATGATATGGAGACTGTTTTGAAAGTATTCACAAGCTCTATGGAGAGGTTCAATACACTGAGGTGTCACTATGTTTTTTTTTTACATTTTTTATGCAGTAATCAAACCTTGAATCTCATTGAAAACAATCAGCGAAGAACATGCAAACTATAATTAATTTATACGATTATCTATGTTCTCGTCTGAATAACTCGTCTGTTGCTATTTTTACGCTTTGAAGAAATTATTGTAAGAGATCATGGCCTGCAAGTCTTTTTACTTCTCATGTTTACCATCTAATTTAAAGGGTTGCAAGGCCTGTTGAATAAAATCAGTGCCTTTTGCTGTGACATTTTTACAAGGCAAAAATGTATCTGGATTTTCCAATCATTTAACCTAGAATCCATGCACATTTGAAGGTAATGATTAAAAGTTGGTATAATTCAAAAACTCTTTAAAATGTAGAGGTAGAAATGATTTTTCTTCACTGAAAATATTTATCAAAGGGTACTGGGTGCATCTGTGCAGATTTTGCAATTGTAGGATACAACTTTTGCTACATTTGTTTCTGTTTCTTTCATATTTTCCATAAAAAATGTCTGCAAATACATAAAGTAAAGCTGATAGCTGCTGAGCTGTCATCCAAACACCCAGCCGACCTACTGCATGTAAGTTACCTTATCTGATGGCACATGTAGATGCATGGCTCCAGACTTTTCCCAGTGTTTCTCTCTTCCATTTTCTATTTTCAGATTGTTTGACGATGTACTTAACCGGGCTTTGTCCCTTTGGCTTTCTAAAACATTGCAATGGGACGTTTTCCATCAGTTTCGACTTGAAGAACAGGAGGATAAGGAGAAAAGGAGGATGTAGTCGGAGGAGTAATAGTGGGATGGAGATAAATAGAGAAGCAGAGGGCCGAGAGAAATGGAGAGGAAAAGAGGTTGAGATCTGTCATTTAATGAGTCGAGATGTGGAAACATTTGTTTCAGGCTTCTATGAGTGGAAGTTTGCCTTTGTGTTTAGACCCAGAGGGCTGTGTATTGTTGTAATTAAGAGCTGTTCACATAAAGAAATAGGTGATTAATTAACAGAGTGTTTCCAAAAAAGCTTTGATCAGGGAAGTCTACTCTATTAGTCAACTTCTTCAAGCGCTTCAAATCAGTGTCCCTGTGCTTTATTTCAAAGTCAAGGTTGGAACGCAAGAAAAAAAAAATATCCCTGAATAAAACCTGACTTTATTTACACTTTTCATGACAATGTTCTCAAATGTTTGCAGTTTTCGATTAGCGTGCTGTGTGTTCGACTAATGGTGATTTGATGGCCCAGTAAAGGTCAAACCCCGCAGAATAAGTTGACACTTCTTTTTCCTTTTTTTTAAAAAGCTTGCTCTTTCAGGTTTCTGAGGCCTTTGTCAGGCGTCTGCAGCAAAGTCCCCTCCTGAAAAGAAAACTTTTAATAGCTTGATATGAGTTTCTGCATTGTACAACATTTTCTCATCAGATAAATTATGCAGTGACCGTACAAGGGGTAGGGAGTGTTTTTATTCTTTAAGTGTTCTACAGAGACGGGAATGGTGCCGCCGGCGATTAAAATCACGTCGCCTCAGTTGTGGAATAAAAATAATCCAAGTAATGAGGAAATAAACAGGGAAATACAAGCCAATGAGTTAAGTGAGGGAAAATAAAATGAAATCAAGCAAATGAGGCAAGTGAGATAATGTGTTATTAGCCTATTTGTGATATATTTATGGTTAACTTGTGATTTTATGAAGAATCTGTGTAGTAGGAAGAATCTAGAACTCAACCTTGAACTGTGTCATTACAGAGCTGTGGGATGTCGGAAACATGCTTTGTCAATTAGTGCAGCTAAGTGGAACTGATTATGACATATTTAACAAATCATAAGTAACTGTCACCGCTCCCACCACGCAGACATGTAGCTGTAAAGTTTAAATACATGACACAGTTACACAGAAAATAGCTCTTGCATCATTTTAACATTACACCGTACAGAAATATACTTCTATGTGATATAAAAAATGTATGACTCACTTCTCGGGTGTTTTGTCAGAGAAGGAAATGAAGGTAGAGAATTAAAAATGTAAATCCTAGAATGAAAACAGCGATGGGGGGGAAAAAACGTTCTTAGCATAAGGAAGGTGGAGGAGACAGGAGAAAAACAGAGCTTGCACAGAGTGAAACTAAACATTATGTCTTCTGTTTCCTCAAGCGGTTCATGCCTCTGCTTCCATTAACCTCCTCGATGACAAGAAGAAAACAAACGGATTCTCCCCGCCTCTCGTCCCCGCATCCCATGCAGCGCGTGTGCATGGCCGAGGTGGGGATCGGATCACGGGCGACACAGATTAGGAGTCACAGGGTTCCCTTCATCTAGCTGGATGCAGCTGGAGGGCCGATTAGACAACCTGAGCGTGGGGTGATGAAGGGGACGCCCGATGCTATCGCAGCCTCTCAAACTCACTTCCTCGCTGGGAACGCTGCAGACTACCATGAAATTGATCAAGCTCCCTGAAAAGATGTTGGGACTATTTGTGAGTGGCATGTCAGAGGTAGGAAAAGAGCCCTGCGAGTTATAGAGAAGCTTTGGCTGTTGTGTCATTTTTAGAGATTTTGTTAAGAGGTCTGTCAGTTTGGGTTGAGAGTCAATGTGCTTAATTTAGCTTGTGATTTCTGTTTTCTGAGCATTTGGATTCGCTGATGTCTTACATACTCTGAAACCCTGCTGTGAGCATTAAAAAGTATAAAAACTAAGTGTCTTTAGCACTACAAACTTAATTTGTAATACATTCGATGTGAAGGAGTACCTACCTTCAGATGTCTGAGCTCTTTGTCTTATTTCCAGGGTTGAGCCCGGCCACCCTTTGGATTTCAATTTGTTTGCTTGTATCACCAATCTCGTTATTTCAGTCATTACCAAAACCTTGTGACTAAGAGCCTGTGTCCACTTTTTTTCTGAGCAGAAAAGAGCTGGATGTGGGCTCGGGAGCGCTTGCATGAAACTGATGAGAATAAAAACGCTGCTCTGTCCTGTTTCTATGACAATATTCTGTCAACGGCCGACAATGACTGACACTGCTCCGTTGCTTTTCACTGCACTTTCTTTTTTTTTTCAATCACATATGAAGCAAAGAGGATGTGGGTACGAGATCAGTAGGAAGCCAAAATACGGGGAGAATCTTATATTTTGAAAAGAACACCAGTGACGTCAACATTCAACTCGAAGCGCTTGGAGTCGCCGCATGAAAAAGGAGGAGTGCTCTGGGAAAAGACACTGGGTGCTGCGTTTCATCTCCGGGTGGCTGCATGCTGCTGCTAATTCTATCCTCATTTTGATTGGTTGTAGACGCTTCACTCATCACTGTGACCTGTACACTAACTCAGATTGGCCATCTTTGAAGGTGCGCCGGCATATACACAGGCTGAAGCTTATTTATAAAGCTCTTCTTGGTTTGGTGCCTTCTTACTTATGTTCATACCTTCAAAGAACCAGAAGCCACTATGCCTTGCGTTCCTGTGATGTCTTTAAACTGTCTGTGCCTTGTGTCCGCACTGAGCTCGGGAAAAGAGCGTTTAGTTTTGCTGCTCCCTCCGCATGGAACTTTCTACAAAATGACTTGAAAATGGCGGCGCTCATTTCGCTTGAAGCCTTTGGCTCGATCTTAAAAGATAAAAAACGTGAGACAATTGGAGTGCCTGTGTTTCTGAATTGTAATCCGTAATCAAGACTCTGCACTTTATCTGTAAATCAATTTGCACATTGTAAATCGTTGTTCTCGCTTAACTTATTGTTTGTAAACTGTCTCTTTATCATGTAATGCTTTTTTTGATGTGTGCTGCTGCCCTCTTGGCCAGGTCACCCTTGTGAAAGAGATCCTGATCTCAATGGGTTATTTATCTGGTTAAATAAAGGTTAAATAAAAAAAAATTAAAAAGTAGAAAAAAAAATGCTAGGGGGCCCTAAAAGGCGAGGCTCAGAGTGTAGATCGTCTGGCCCTCAGCTCACTCTTCACCACAACAGTACAGTACAACACCTGCATGACTGCATAGCTGCATCAATGTCCATCAATCCCACAATTCATTTTACCCTCCATCAAGAACAAGACCACAAGATACTTGAACTTCTTTGCTTGAGGGAGAGGCTCACCCCCCATCTGGAGGAGGCAATCCAGTTTCCCTGCAGAGAGCCATGGCCTCATACTGGGAGGTGCTGATCCTCAAACCATCTCCTTCAAACGTGACAGCAAACTGCCTCAATGCCTGCTCGAGATGAAGCCAACAGATCCACATCATGTGCAAAAAATCAGAAATGAAATTCTTAGGTCCCCCAATTTGTCATCCTGGCTTTGTAGTCAAATTCAAAACGAGTGACCACCCTTGGAGGGATCAGATGGCCCCATAGCAACAGCTCAGGTACCCCATACTCCCATAGAATCCCCAAATGACCCCCCAGAGGACACATTTTTAAGGTTTCTCCAAGTCCAGAAATAACATATCGAATGGAGCCCTACAAGGATAAAGAGTTTGTTCCTCTCAAGGTTCCCCCCCCCCCCCCCCCCCCCCCCCCAAGAAAGGATGATCTTTCATAGTACAGGTGCTAAAAAGTCATGAGAGCTGATGGATGGTTGGCAACAAATGTTTCAGCTTTACCATTTGCAGCACTTAAGACAGTAACCAAGAAAGTATGGCCACTAACCCTCAGGATTGTCTTCGGTCTTGTCTTTAACCAGTGTCATATATTTCCAGTTTGTTTGATGATGTAATAAACCTCAGTCCCAGTCTTAAACATTGTAATTTCACAGTTTCCTATCTGCATGTTCTTTGAGAACAGGAGAAGAGAAGAATGGAAGGAGGAGAGGTCCAGCTCTTTCTTACAAAAAACACTTTAACTATAACTTTCCATCGGACATGAACATCATCGAGTTTGAAAGCTTATCATCAGTGTTTCTAACTGATTCGATCCACAAGTTGTAATAATAAACTGATAAAGACAGCGTTCAAAATCTTAAAAAGAAAAACAAAGTCACCTGTAATAAAAAATGGAGTTCCAAAGGACACATTTCTCCCGCCTATTTTTTTTTGCTTTGCAGTGTAAGATTGATCATTTTGTTAAAGTGATGTTTCCTGGACTGCAGATAGTATCTGTCTTTAGAGAGAGTTTAAGTGATAGTGTTTTCTCTCTTTGGTTGGTTTGAAACATCAGGGGGGGAGGTATACCCTGCCATCATGTCAGGACTATCCTCTGCTTCCTCAGAGATATTATCCTCAATCGACAGTAAATGGTATTTACTGACAATCTGCCATCACTATCCGTGAAGAGTGAATCTGATTTGAACCAGGGTTCTGGGATGACTTCAGCATGGTTGCTATGCCGACTCCAGGACTCCCACGATACAGTACGTCCTTGTCTCCCGCTCTATCTCTCTTCCTCTCTGACACGTTCGCTTCTTCACCGGCTGTGACCTGTGCTTCTTCCATTCACTCATTCTGAGCAGGAAGTGGGTCAGCGTGACCTTCCATCTGTCAAAACACACCAAGCGAAAGTGACCTGACAGGACAGAGTCCACACTTTGTGCAGACTGGCACTTTTCCGTTTTACCAATACAGGCTAAATTTGTTAGCTCTACATGTTCAGTTTTTTATCTGCAACACTTAAAGGGAGTCATACTGAAAACAACTGTCACTGTATATGTGATTTTATCATCCGTTTTTTTTTTCCAGGCCCCGCTTTGATGCTACATCAGAGCTTGCAAAAAAAGAAAGATTAGAGAGGTTGACTTCAACCGCGACAACAAAGAGCACACTCTTACATATATAATAGAGATACAGGTTGACAGCTGATGCTCACCTTGTCTTGTTCTATGACTGATCCTAGTTGGAAAAGAAAGAAAGAAATAAACATATGCATAATAAAAAGGCAAAGCACTCCACTTCTCTTTTAAATTTGTCATCCTTGCTGCTCTTTGACAAAAGACAGGCCAAAGAATGACCGTCTGAAGATGAAGAGAGTATCCTTGTGTTAGGAAACATTTGCATTTGAATGATTCTGGTTGGAGTTGGCGGAACAAACGGGCATAGAAATCCTCTGACTTACAGCAACTGCTCTCCTCAGTGTCATTTATGTAACCCAATAAAGGGATAATGAGCCATCACTGATCTGTCAATTACAGGTGCTGTTATGTATGCTGCGGCGTGTTTTGTATTGTCAGATGATGTGTCATCAACCATACTTTAGGTGTTCAACAACCTCCAGAGACTACAGAATGTACAGAAAAGCTGATAAAAAAAGGGGATTATGTAAGTAATGACTGAATTGAGTGAATTATGCTCCTTGCCTCTGGAGCTTTTCTCACTGAAGCAAAGGAAAATGCTTCCACCTTACACGTATAGTGACATTAACTGTAATACTTCATATTGTCATGGTGCTTAGTTTGCAGGAAGTTAGAAGGAAGACACTAAGAAAACAGGAGCTTAATGTTAGAGCTCCTTAACTGCAAAACCTGACGTCTTATCAGGTACTTTATGCTTTAAATAATCTATTCCAAAATGATTTCTCCTTAAAAAAAAGAAGATCTGTGGGTATAAAAACTTGAATGTGTTTCTAACAGAACTATAAAGTTATTCTCTGCTCTATGAAGTGGAACGAATATGTCTATGCACTCTTCTTAAAGGATGAATGTGCAACTTTTTGATCCAGTAGATGTCGCTTTTGAGCACCAGCATGAAACCAAATCAAACTGTTGTTCGGCTACCCCTTCGCTAATTATTGAAGCCTCTGATCTCCTCCAGCGACACACATCCAACCCCCCCTTCCTTTGCATTCGCACCAAGGAGTCAAGTGCAAGCGGCAGATAAAATTGTCCATGGTTCAAGCTGCAATTGCCGGTGTCCTGTATTGTTGTGTTAGCAGGCTAACGTTAGCACAGTAGTTAGCTCGTAGCTTCACATTGCATGTAAATAGACATGGAATGACCATGATCTTAAAACACTTATGTGACATTCAAATAAGCAGTGCATATGTTATCCTTCTCTTCTCTAGTCCTTGACTAAAACAGCTTTTATAATCATGGGGAGGATAACCAACATGGGGCAAGAAACATGGGCCCTGTGTTAACCCAGAAAAAAAGTCAGCATCTGCACACACATCACTTATTCAGGTGCTGAGTCGCAAAACAAATACTAGATATGATGCAAAAAGACTCGCAACACTATGGCTCCCAAAGATATATCTTTTTTATTTGCTCTATGCATTAAAAAACAATGTAAATGCATGTTTCAAAAAGAAGTCAATAAACTCCTTCGGTTATCTCACTTAAATAGCATAAGGAACTAAAGTTTGTCACCATCAGCAGCTGGTCAAACTGTAGAAGCTAAACTTTTGACTGATTTCAGCAGAGATGTGTTTGAATTCTTATGAACATCACTGTCTAATGTGCAATTTTACATTTTAAAAAATCAGTAAATTACTCATGAAATTGCTGAACACTTGTAGTGATTGTCCCATGATGTGTGCAGAATCCACATTCCAGAAACTTAATCGCCCAGCCCAGTGTAATGTTAAAGTGTGGCTAAGTAAATTAGACATGCAGTATACAGAGAGTTAAAGCATTCCTTTCACATCACTTCAGATTTTGTCTTAAGCTGCTCTCTGTAAGTGAACCCTGGCAAATGCCAGCAGTCCTGACAGTAAAGGTTCAAAAAGGCAGAAGAAACTCATTAGCTGACTGAGCTCTAATTATTGTCCAACAGAGTAGGCGAGCAGTATCAAACCATCCATGAGCACTTCTACTTTCTGAAGCTTCTATACGGGTCTGCTCACTTTTCCGTGACCTCAAACTGCCCCTCCGAATGAAATGACAGCTTAAACCGCCCACACATGTTTGAAGGGGATGTGGAATAGCTAGCCGCATCAAGAGAGTATAAAAATGCATACTGTGAAGGTCTGTGTGACATTGTCAGATTCTATCATCAAACGCACAAGTCTCAGTGTGTGGTTGTTGCTTCTGTGAAGTTTCAAAACATAACGATTTAACCAGTGCACAATATTTCCAGCAGAAACAGTCGGTGGTGTTCTGTCCTCTCTCTCTCTCTCTGTTTCTGTGGTCTAAATTCTTTTTCAAAAGGAGTTTTTCAGGAAACTTTGTTTCCGATAACACAAGACAATGGTCATATACAGTGTTAGTCTGGATTCTAAGTCAGTGGTTCTCAACTGGTGGGTGGGGACCCAAAAGAGGGTCGCAGAGCTGTTTTGAGTGGGTCGTGCAATGTGTGGCTGGCCAAAAAAAAAAACCTGTCAAAAAGGCTATGCAGCGCTTTTTAAACCTGTTAGTTTTGTTTCATTTCTTTTTTTTTGTCACATTTTTTGTACTGAACATTTTTTGTACAACTCAATCTGATTGGTTGAAAAGTATCCACAATTTGGGTCGCAGTTTTCACAAGGGAGTTGGTAGTGGGTCCTGAGGCTAGACCAGTTGAAAACCATTGTTCTAAGTATTTGGGTATAATCCACAGTTTGGATCTATATATGTTTTGGTCTGGACTGGAGGTTGTGACACTACTTTTAACATGTCATTTCTGTTTTTCATAGTTCTTTATTTTTGATTTGACTTCATGCATAGGAGACAAAATAATTTTTCAGGGTAAGATAAGGTTTGATTATATTTCAGGTTGCATTAGACAATGCATTCATGTAAGAAGTGTTGTAGCTACAAAATCTCCTGGTGTAGCTCCTGGTCGTTAGGAGTGACAAGGCAGAAGAATTGACGCCTTATTTCAAGGGATTAACTACTAAGTAACATGCATGTAAAAATTAATAATCCATCTTTACGCTCATTTAACGAGAATGTTTGAGATTTGCTTTCACGTGTTCTGTTGTTTAGAATCTGATGGTTACACTAATATTCAAAAACATTTTTTTTGACAGTTTCCATAGTTTGAAAGTTGTAAACATCACTACACTAGTGAATATATTCCTTATAGAGGGGGATCTTTTGCAGTGCAGCGGCCAGTCTTTCAGCAGTGTTGCAGGGTGAGCCTGAGCTGCATGCTGCAGCGTGTGTGGTGATTAATCACGCTGTGACTCTGCGTCTCTCGGGCCCATCAACCACTCTGGCCACATGAGGTCCAGGAACATCTGGGGATGTCTGGGGACGTCACGGGGTGACCACGGCCCATTCGTCTCCCAGGGACAGCAACCAGACGTGTCGCCTCAAACTGGCATCAGACCCCTCCTCCTCTCTCCTTACTATACCTTCAGGGTCCCTGTAGAGCCATCTCGGACAAAAGGTGAACACTCTTATTACATGACACATAACACTCTGAGGAACTGTGAACAGAAGAAGGCGATGTCTTGGGGCTGCACATCAGTGACAATAACATCCGGGGCTGGTAATTCGCCTGTTGGTGAGCCTATCAAGAAGAACAACAACCTGCTGGGAATAAGGCCTGACACATCACTTTAGCTGCAGCAGCTTGAGACAAGGATGTAGCTTAAAATAACACAACAGACACAAGAAAATGACAAAGGATTCGACTGATGATACAAATAAATCTTAGAGTTTTGCTTAAAGCACTTCAGCGGCACAAAAGTGCTGAAAATATGCACCAGTTTAAAAAAAACACAAAAAAAAACACAAAGAGGTGTCAGTGGCATATCTTTCCTTGCAGGGTTGCACAGCCAGATATGTCTGCCTTGAAAAAAAAAAATACCAACATGGCTTCTTACAAATAATCCCCATCCAAGCCATCACCGTCTTTGGCTGATGTCTTAAAAAATATCAAGCTCTGTCCTCAGATGATATTCTGTAACAAAGACTATTGTATCCCGTTTTATTCTCTGTAAAGTAGGTCCTGTGGGTTTCATTAAATATCCTGTTCCCAACTGCAGCGACACAAATTCATATGCAAACTATCCACTCCCACACAATTAAGATAAGGGATTATGTGTTATTGAGATTGTTCTGTTTATTGTAACAATTCAGCAACATAAGTGGTTGCATAAGAAAAAAAAAATGCTCTCAAAGCAGGTGACCTAAATATTAGAAGATGCAATATGCATAGCGAGACTTTCTGAACAAATACTAGAAGTGGGCAGATTTTTGCCCATTAAAACAATCCACTGATTTACTCTTGAAATCCGCTGAATGTTTTGCCACAGGCATTGTGTCCTGTAGCTAATTTTGTAAACATGAACCTGATTATATTTGCTGTACAATCGCGGTTATTCACAGTAAATCAATCCAGTGGAGATAAGAGAAAGCAGCTGCGATGACGTTAATGCAGATCAGGTATTTTAGGCATAACAGAACCAACTGATTATGCAGTGGCCCCCGTGCCTACTCCAGGAAGCCACTGTACGGCAGAGATACATGAGCCGTGTTGCCCCTTTGCTCTGTGTGACGGTATGATGAATGATCGCCAGGGGGAGCGGGGAACATGCAGCCAGGGCAGCTCTGACATGAGGGGAATCATGGAATATACATGCATTGGCTTTGTTCCTGCGTCTCTTTTTTTTTTCCTTTTTTTTTTTGTCCTTCTGTCCCTGCAGCTGGGAGCTCAAACACCGGGTCTCTGGAAAGCAGCGTTGGCAGATTTGAGGGCCTCCCTGTAGTGTGACGTTTGACAGGTGGCGGCTCACAATGCATTGTTTCCTAGAGGCAGAGATTTGATGTTTTAAATCCTGCTTAAATCACTGCCGCCGGACTTTTTGTAGGCACATGCACGTGGGACACATGAGCACACAAAGTGACGTATGACACATGGCTCTCTGTGACTTAGTGAGTGTGATGGGATCAACATGAAATTTGAGCAGAAACCACATGGATATAGGTTCTAATCTCTGATGTGGAGGTCAGTATGTCTTCATACTTAGCAAAACCCATTTGCAAGTGTGTATCTCCTCAAATACACACAACAAATATAGGAGGAGAACAAACTTAATTCAGTATCTGAAGTTAACTGCCTGTGAACACTAAACAGTACTTAACATTGATTTACTGCAGAATGAAAAAGAGAAGTTACAGGCCAAACTGGTGCAAACTCATCACAATGAGTAGGATTGAATGGGAAAATCTAATCTCTGCAAAAATGTTCATTATGCATGGCCTTTGAATCTCCATTCAAGAGGCAGCTTCTGTTTCTGACATTGTTTTAAGAGGGTTGGACTAGAACATCTCAACGTTGCAATGTAAGTGTGGGGTTGTAACTGGAACACAAACTGGCTGTGGACATTTGGACATTAATTCTAACAGCATCTGTAAGGGCGTTCTTTAAGCTTGTACTCCAAACAGCACTTAGGAGTGCATGCTTGCATTTAGCTGCCCTTTTCAATGTTGCTGTCCATGGTGCTGAATTCATTGTAAAGGAGGCTGTTGACCTATTTAACCGTTTGTTTTCAGTGTGAGGTCAACAAAACAAGAACAAAGAAAACACATGAAGAGATTCAACCATAAAAGTCAACAAAATAAATCCCTGATGCTCTTAATGGAGCATTACATCATTTTTAAAATTTATATTATTGAGTTTGTGTATGTATCTGCAAATTGTTTTTTCTGTATCATCACACTTACGGCTACTGAACTTCAGGTAAAATTTAAGATAGAAAAAGAATGCTGCCTATATTTAAACAATGGGATTGGAAAAAAAAAACTTCCCCTCAAAGTCACACTAGACTACCGCTAATTATGTTTGGGCGTACCCAAAAACTCATAATTAAGACCTACAACTAAGATCCCAATGTGGTAATTATTCATTTTTCACATCATTGTTTAAAAAAGACAATACATCTGTTCATGACAAGAGAAATAAAATCAGGAGTGAGATAACAAAGAAGAATGATAGATAACAAACTGCAAATGCTTGCAAAACACTCTGGGTGATGTTTAAGTTTATTCATAATGATCGTTTTATTTGCAGAGCAATTTTTCAACAAGAAGGAAAGACTGCTTTTTATAAACAGCACAAAAGAAACAGACATGAAGATACATAACAGCTCAAATTAAATTAAGTTATGAAAGTGACTGTTATGGAATGGTAAATGGTAAGTGGACTTGAGTTTGTAAAGCGCTTTTTTTAGTCTTCTGACTACTCAAAGCACTTTCACACCACAGGTCACACCTACACATTCACACACTAATGGTAGAAGCTGTTCTTTAAAGTGTTCATCAGTTTTAACTGATCCATTCATACGTCCATGATGAAGCAACTTTGGGTTAAGTGTCTTGCAAGG
Organism: Labrus mixtus; assembly: GCF_963584025.1. Taxonomy (NCBI): domain Eukaryota; kingdom Metazoa; phylum Chordata; class Actinopteri; order Labriformes; family Labridae; genus Labrus; species Labrus mixtus. Next base: position 24,650,733 of record NC_083628.1, read on the forward strand.
ACACATCAGATATGTAGCTGCAGGAGCTGGGGATCAAACCCCTGACCTTCAAAATAAGAGACAATCAACTCTACCAAATGAGCCACAGCCGTGAAGCAGGTGATTCCACAGTAGAGCTGTTTAATTAATTTAATTGGACCCTGGTGATCCTAGTTTTAAGGTAAAAAGGAGAGTCTTTAAAAATTGTGTTTTAACAGGTAGAGTGTTTCATAGCTTGCATCAAACACAATAGGGAATCTGTGGCCATCTTTAAAAAAAAACTGAATTACAGTGGAAGCAGTATAAACACAACCACCTTGCAAAAGAAAAACAGACTTCTAATAAAACAAAAAGTCTTCTCCTGAAGTTTGATCTCAGTTCAGAAATAGTTCAAGCCTTTCAAAGCTTTGGAGAAAGGCCCAAGGGTCCCTTTGAGCAAGAGGGAGTATACAGAGGTCAACCTATATTTTAGAAGAAACATTGTATTACACCAAACACATCTTGTCAAAGTGAAGGTTTAAAAGGAGTGTTTTGGTGGGATGTTTTTTTTTTACTTTGATTTGTGTCTTTTGTTCCAGATCTACTTCTTAACCAGCTGATTTATTAAAAAATCTACACCAGGACTCATAAAACCTGATATGTAATCACCTTTTCCATGTAAACCGTGCTCTTAATTGACATCTTAAAGTCCACCATTTACAGTGTGTTTGATACATTTTCCTCAACATGCTTCTATTTAATATTGTTTTTTTTTCTTTAACAGACACAACCCAGAAGGCATGCATTTCTGTTAGAGTTAACTGAGCAAAGCAGCTTGAAGGGGTTGCTTGGTCAGCCATGTTTTCAGTTTGATGAAAGTCTTAGTGAAAAGAGACAAGGTCACAGGGAGGATGTTCTTGTCGACTGAATCAGCAGGGCAAACAAGAACAAGCTGCTGTTTAAATTAAACTTTTTTTTTTTTTTTTTTTTTACAAAAATAAGGGCAAAGTGCTCAGAGATTTTTAGAGCTTTAGTAAAGAGTAGATATGTTAAGCACACTACATCTGGAATCATGGAGGGACATGGAAACACATGGAAACATGAGATTGAATCTCAGGAGAGTCAGGCAAAATTAACAATAACTGATATATGGTTTTAGGGAGTTGATATAGTATAGTTATAGAGAACAAACCAAATGACGTATTTTTGTTTTTGTAGGCCAAGCTGGGAGTAGCATCTCCATGGGGTCTATTGAGGATTCTCCTATGGGTTATTTTCATTTTATTTTGGATCATTGCAGAAAATAATCTCTGTGGTAAACGCACATTTCTGAAGTGTAGGCGTTTTGTTCAGCAGGATAATCTTCACAGATGAACACCATTTTTATGATGTTTGAAGCGTTAATGCGGCCGACAGACGTAAAAAGCTAACATTATGCTACAAGCTAACTACACCACGGTCGGATGATTGTGACGTCACTAGCGTTATGCTTCAGACGATCTCCGATAAACTAATCCACGTAGTTTAATAAATAGTTTACTAACATAATATTCACCTTAACCTAAAGATTAAACCTACAGGAGACATCTCCGACTAGTGAGAGAGTTCCCGGCCTCTGTGTCCGGCGTGATGACGTTTAATGTCCCCGACAACCACTGTAGTCACTTGTTAGCAACCGCCTTTTTAAAGATGTGTAAAAACTTCAAAATTCAGCAGTGGGGGTATTACCTAACATAGTTTATGTGGTCTAACAAAACACCAACATCTCTTCAGCTCGTGTTAACCACAGACCTTATTTCAGGCGTCTAACCACAAACCCATTCAAAATCCCCATTGAGTTTAAGAGGATAGACCCCATGGCACTCAAATGCTAACTTACTAATGGGTTTTAGGACTCGTTCCTGTGGCGCTGTATATACTGTATATCTGAATCAAAGTCTGACCTTGTTGTGTGAATTGCCTCATCTAAAACGACCAGCCTCTACAGTGTGTCTTAATTTATTCATATTTTTCTTTGTTACACTTTTCTTTGTACTTCTTTTGTTATTCATGCTTGGCTAAGCAAAAACCCACATGCATGTACACACACAGGTATAATGTGAAACACACATACACACACACACACACACACACACACACACACACACACACACACACACACACACACACACACACACACACACACACACACACACACACACACACACACACATACAGGCTGTGCTTAGTTTGGCAGCGCCTCCGTCACTGGGAAAGACCTCTTGTCTCTGGGCACCAGTGGATATGACTGCCCTTTCATTAATCTCCCTGTCCACAGTGCAGACCTCCCCTAATTACAGCCATTGTTTACCTTTGCGCTGGCACACCCATTGAATTATTGATGGCCACCCTGCCCCAGTCAGTTTAAAGGCCTTGCCAATGGGCACACACCCGCCAATAGACAGATACCTGCCAACATAACCCCCTGTCTCCTGTATGACAGTTCACTGAATTATTATTCTAATAGAAATTAGTTTTCCTGACAGGAGCTGTGCTGCAGAGGAAATCATTCTTTCATTACATGCTCTGATGTGTTAGAATTATTAAAGAGATAAATCCTCTTTTTGTTTTGTAAATGGATCATCAGATGACCTCTTTACATTTTTCAGTTATTTATTTTATATATATATTTTGTCATTTGTATTCTTGATTCTTGGTAAATGGTATTAGTGGACTTGAGCTTGTATAGCGGTTTTCTAGTATTCTGACTACTCAAGGCGCTTTTATGCCGCAGGTCACACCTACCCATTCACACCCATTCACATAGTGACAGCAGTGGTTGTTTTAAGATTAAGTAATTAATCCCATAGGTACGCATTCATACGCCATCTGGTCGAGAAATTAAATCTCTACCAACTGAGCCAATGCCGCCCCTTCTTCAAGGTGTAATGTATCAATTTTTTTTTTTTTACAGCGCCAATTTTTTTTTACAAATGTTGTCTCAAGACACTTTACTTTACAAAAAGAAGGTAAAATACAATACTCTTTGTTATATAATATTACAATAGAGCAGGTTAAAGACCTTACTCATTCCTCATACAAAGACTCAACGTAATCCATCATGAGCACAGCACTAAGCAACATTTAGCAAAGTTAATCATACAGTATCAGTAGTAGTACAGTAAGTTAGACTCATGATGAACAGCCATCTGCAGAAACTGCGCCGGGATTAATAAACAGGAT